>NC_049248.1:13007992-13308706 GCF_011100685.1 Canis lupus familiaris
TTCAATATAATTGTGTGAGAAGTGCCAGGGAAGGTGCTGGGGATATCACAATGGGTGACAGAGCCCATCCCTGTGGTGCTCACTGACTAGAAGGCGATTAGACAAGGGGCTCCAATGTAGGCGGAGTGTTGCTGATACTGAGAAGGAAGAAGGTAAGACAACTCTAAGTAGGTGTTTCTGTCTTTTAGGGTCATTAAATTTGATAAAGCTATCTCTGCCAAAATGTAAATATATACATTATATATGTATATATAATTTGTTTCATAAAATTTAGTATACTCACGAATTCCCCTGGAGCCATCCATGGATTTCCTCAGTGGGACACCCCTTAGATCTGGGCAAGAGTGGCCTCTGCCTTATAGCAACCTGATCTGGTCCTTATCCAGCTGTGCTCCATGGGCATATGCATTTCAGGAACATCTGAGATGAACTCAAGGGGTGGATACAATTTTGATTTTGGATACATATGGGAGGAAAAGGGAAGCTAGTTCAGAAGGATGAGCCAGAAAAAAAAGTACAGGGATGGAAAAGCTAGCCTGGTCCAGTGATATGTTTGGAGAAGTAGATTAGGGTCTACAGTATGCCCTGACTCTCTGAATTAGGAGTTTTAAACTGACTTGGTGGGACCATGGGGGAGTCATTTAATGTTTTTGAGGAGGACATGATATAATTTGGCAGATTATAAAGTGGATTCTAGGGGAAGAAAAGGAAGGCAGATAGAGGGCTGGGAAGCTGTTGCGGTTCTTGAGGAAAGAAGTAAAATGGAAGTAACTGGACAAAGTGGTTGGAATGGGACTGGAAGGGATGAATACAAAAGACCTAACATATGCCACATGATTCAGCAAGAATTTGAAGAGGAGGTATCAGAGAGTATTCTGATTTATAAGACTGGATGGTGGGAAACTGGCCATGTTGTTAATGAAATAGGGAGGCTGGAAGAATAATTAATTTGAGGGGGAAGAGGATGAACTCAGATCCAGACATGCTAAGTGTAAGGAGCCAACTGGACACCAAGGGTAGCTCTCCCCTCCAAGTCTAAAATGTTCTAGGATAATCTTGAAGGGTCCTATTCCAGAGTGGTCCTGGAGGTCCTTGAAGCACTCCAAATAGAAATCCTTAAGAGGCTGCATATTTCTCATGTTTGAACTCTAGAGAGTTAAACTTTTCTGGACACATTCATCTCCTGTGTCAACTCACTTGGAATTGACCCTTACATTTGTTTTAATTCAGCTGTTTTCTCATTTAAAATTTTACTTTTAAATTGTTTTATTGCCAAGTTTAGCTTCCTCAAATTAGCATCATATTTTCTTGTTATATTAGTTCTGATGCAGATCCTGTAGCCCTGTGGAGAACAAGGCATGGGGTGGGATGGGCATGGAAGGATGACAAGAGGACAGGACATGGAGTTGGGCCACACCTGGAGTTTTAATTTGGTATCCCATGAAACTTCTTGTTAAAATGTGATTTGCTTAAATTTGATTTTCAAAAATGTTGCCTTTTACAAAATTTTCCTTTTGAACATTTTTAACATCTGCTTTTGTTTTAAAAATGGTTATTTTTTAAAGACATCTTTTACTTTTACCAAACTTTCTTACCCCGCCCAAATAAGGACTTCTTTTGGGCAAGCTATTTTGATAGTAAACCTCTGAACATCACTCTCATAAATGAGAGATCTGCAATGATGTCTGGACACAGGTAACAGCAACCTGGCATGGACATAGTCAGATGATTATGACAAAGCCCTTGTGATTCTAGGAAGGATGAAGAAATACGAAAATGAAGGGCAATAATTTCTTCATGTTCTGAATTAGTCAGATTATAGTCTGAATTAGGGAACGACTCAGGGTTGGTCACTACTGTTCAAAGGGATGTGAAGAAATTGGAGTAACTGTAGATACAGGCAACAAAGATGATTAAAGGGTTGGAAAAATATGTTCCAGGATGAAAGATGTAAAGGTTTTTGATGTCTCAGGAATGGAAGACAAAGGTAGGACATGATTATGAAAGGTGTTTTAAGGGGATGGCTAATGGAGAGATAGGACACTAGAATGTATGATAAAGGAAGATTGTGAACAAACCTAAGAAAAAAATTCCCTCTTTTAGATAATTTAGGCCAGAGTCAACTTTTTACCCTTTCCTGTACCCTTGACAGACATTAATAACTAATCACAACTCTTTTCTGCAGTTTGGGTCAACCCTCAAAAATCCTCAACTCACAATTCCAAGAAGCCTCTACCAGTCCTTTGAAACATTTACATAAAAAAAAAAAATCCATCTGCTAGTCTCACTTTAGACATTTCACTTTCTGAGGGCTTGAGGTTTTACCAAATGATTTCTCAAAGATTTTTTGCAGAACCATGGCTCTACTAAATAGTTTGCTTCATGAGTTTCATGAGGAATAGACTTAACTTATAAACAATAATAGATCTTGATCCCTTGAGCACACTGGGACATCTTTGGAATGCTTCTAGTGAAGGAGTGGGGGGGGGGATTTTGCTACTAATTTAATAGATACAATTTAGTTGTCTTCTCAAACAAGCTCTTCAGACAGCCTTGAAGATCTCATAATACTGGTAAACTTGAACAAAAATAAATATATACAGATGGACCTAGTTATAAGGGAACAGTTTCTACTAGGAGGTTCTCTTTATTTTATTTTTCTTTAGAGATTTTATTTATTTATTTATGACAAACACAGAGAGAGAGAGAGACAGAGACAGAGACAGAGAGAGGCAGAGACACAAGCAGAGGGAGAAGCAGGCTCCATGCTGGGAGTCCACATCTCGATCCCAGGACTCCGGGACCACGCCCTGGGCGGAAGGCAGGCGCCAAACCGCCCATCCACCCAGGGATCCCTTGGAGCTTCTCTTTATTTTATTTATTTATTTATTTATTTATTTATTTATTTATTTATTTATTTATTTTTAATAAATTTATTTTTTATTGGTGTTCAATTTGTCAACATACAGAATAACACCCAGTGCTCATCCCGTCAAGTGCTCCACTCAGTGCCCGTCACCCATTCACCCCCACCCCCCGCCCTCCTCCCCTTCCACCACCCCTAGTTCTTTTCCCAGAATTAGGAGTCTTTCATGTTCTGTCTCCCTTTCTGATATTTCCCACTTATTTTTTCTCCTTTCCCCTTTATTCCCTTTCACTATTTTTTATATTCCCCAAATGAATGAGACCATATAATGTTTGTCCTTCTCCGATTGACTAATTTCACTCAGCATAATACCCTCCAGTTCCATCCACGTCGAAGCAAATGGTGGGTATTTGTCGTTTCTAATGGCTGAGTAATATTCCACTGTATACATAAATGAATGAGAAAGAAGAGATCACTACCAACACCAAGGAAATACAAACGATTTTAAAAACATATTATGAACAGCTATACGCCAATAAATTAGGCAATCTAGAAGAAATGGACGCATTTCTGGAAAACCACAAACTACCCATACTGGAACTGGAGGAAATAGAAAACCTGAACAGGCCAATAACCAGGGAGGAAATTGAAGCAGTCATCAAAAACCTCCCAAGACACAAAAGTCCAGGGCCAAATGGCTTCCCTGGGGAATTCTATCAAACGTTTAAAGAAGAAACCATACCTATTCTACTAAAGCTGTTTGGAAAGATAGAAAGAGATGGAGTACTTCCAAACTCGTTCTATGAGGCCAACATCACCTTAATTCCAAAACCAGACAAAAAACCCACCAAAAAGGAGAATTACAGACCAATATCCCTGATGAACATGGATGCAAAAATTCTCAACAAGATACTAGCCAATAGGGTACAACAGTACATTAAGAAGATTATTCACCATAACCAAGTAGGAGCTTCTCTTTAAAATTAACTATTTGACCCAGGAGAAAAAAAAAAAAAATTGGGCTCTAGGTTGACCGTTAATGTTAATTGGCCGAAGAAGGCATTATGATGCACTAATGAAGCTAATTCAAATCTTTGTTTTTTTTCTGTAGTTGTTTATGTGTTGTTGTGAGAAAAACCTGATGAACAGTGGTATTCTGACACCGAGTCTTTGGGAGGTAAACAGTGATAAATGGCAGATCAGAAAGTTGAAGGGCAGAAATCAATACTTGCTGTTACTTGGTAGTAAATTACGAGAAGCTTTGGATGAGAGGGACAGATGTTTTTCAAATCACACTGTTTGAACTTCAGTTGTTTATAAATTCTTCTTTCCTTGCAGGTCTAAATTTCCATCTTTGCCTTATATACCCTAAACATATGGTGATATATATGAGGTCAATTAAAAAGGTGGCAGGTAATTCGACCTATTAATATTTGAATTTTATTCTCTACTGTCTAATTTCTCCAGCTTTTCTAGTGATGACTAGCAGAGCTGCTTTGTTAAAGTAAAGCTTTTGGATCACAAAAATGGATTAAAATAAAATTAAAAGAATTAATTGTGCTATTAAAAAAAAAACCCTTAAAATTTCCTAATACTAAGTTTCAAGGGCAGCATCTTTCTTGGTGCCACTTGGCTCAGGTTTAAGACTCCATCCTGGAGTCACTAAATTTGAAATACAAAAATAAGGCGGATTTTTAAAAAGCCATCTCTTCCAATGAGGTCAGCAACAATTTTCACTGTATTTTATACAAATTTACCATGTTCCGCCAAGTCACACATTTACATATACCAACTTGAAATTTCATCCCTGAAACATAATAAAGAAAAAAAAATCAGTCTCCAAAGATGTTTTAGCTGTTTTTTTTTGTGACAGTTGTTGAGTTTTAGTGCTTATTGATTTTCCTATCTTTTCCTTATTTATAATCCTTCTCTCCCTTTAAAAAGAAGAGTGGAGTAGCTTCTTGAAATCTGAGCTTATAAAGCTGCTGTCAGGAAATTCATTATTTTATAGTTGCCCATGAGGCTGATAGGCCAAAGAAATGTATGCGACCCATTGGAAGAGATGTCTTGCAGCCTGTCACACGGGTATACGGGGTTTTTATTGCTGTTTACCTGGGGTAGCTATCAGGTGCTTTCTTGGACAAGCTCAGATGGGGTCTCTAGAGTCAAGATCACAGACGGAATATAGCTACCACTGTGCCCCAGAGGCGCTGTAACTGCAGAGGGAGGCGGTAGCTCTTTTTGCCCCCATATCCTGTGAGTCTGTGGACTGCAGGCTTTCCTGACCAACCTTTGAGCAGAGCTCAGAAGGAAGGGAAGCTTCCTGCCAGACTTGATGATGATTATTTTGAGAAAGAGTGTGTGTGTGTGTGTGTGTGTGAGAGAGAGAGAGAGAGAGAGAGAGAGAGCAAGCAACCAGGAGAGCCTTACAGACTTCAGTGTTGTAAGGCAGAGAAATGAAAAGATGTCAGAGGAGCTCTGACTTAAGGCCAGATCATAAATATTGCTGAGACATGATCAATTAACACCAAGAGTACTACCTTTGACTGTAAGTACCTTGACTGTAAGTCAAGGCTTGAAGGCTTGTTCCATAACTTTTTCCTCCATTATTTTCCCAGATCCGACACATTGCCTGGCTTATAGTGGACACTGAGTAAACATGCAGTGAACAAGTTAAATAAGAGAATAAATAAACACAAGATCTTAGCTTAAAGTGAAGGAGAAATGGACTTCCATTAAAGCACCAGAGATATGGGGTATACCTGCAGGGGAATTTCTTGGCAGGGAATATTATTGAAGTCTGTTATTGGTTATTGAAGAAGTTTCATATAATCTAAGGAAATGCACAATAGAATTTCTACAATTCTGGGAGGAGTTCAGTGGGCTACTTGGAGGAGGGCATGGATTAACTATTCACAGGCTCTTATCCTTCACTTGACTTTGATGGTTCTGGTTCTTAGGAAGGTACCCCTTTCTCTGCTCCCTCAACTGGCTGTGTCTACTTTCCCAGCTGATTCAAATTTCTTTACAGTCACTGAAGTACAGAAGCACTCATCCTGAAGCATTTTTGAGAATATGGTACTGGCAAATACTTTTTCAGAGCAAAGATGATACCTTCTCAAACAAATAAATGGTGCTCATGAATGCCTAAAATGAGAGATGGCCCAATAGCCTCTCTGCTGAAAAATATAGTGTATCATTATGTCTTGTTGTTAGCTAGCAAGTGTTAAAAAACAGAAGTCAGAAGCTACTCCCACCCTTTTTTTTTTTTTTTGCATTGGCATCTGTTGACCTATATTGTGCATTCTGTGTAAATCCCATATGCCAGAGAAATTCAAGAGTAAAAAGGTCATGTGAAGGTAGAGTGTGGTTTGGAGAGGACCCAGAATAAAAGGATCTGGAGTAAGAAGACAGTTTATCAAGATATAAGCAATGATTTCTGATTTTTTCAACCTGAAAATAAATAAAGCCCAGAGGATGTTATATATCAGTCTTGGATCAATAAGGCACATTTTACAATAAGAAAAATAATGTATTTCTATCTTCTGGGTACGTCTTTGCTCCTTCTATCTTGGGGCTATCTGTGAGTTGGCAAAGCCTGCCAGGTGCTTACTGATGGACCTTTTAGGGCTTTGAGATAAAAAAAAAATCAACGCTTGAGCAGTGCTGCTTGTCAATCCAGTTAACAAATAAGATTGATGTCCTTGCCCTAATGAGTGGCTGGTTTCCAATCTGTTATTTCACTCTTTGACACTAGATGTCAGAGAAAGACTTAGCCTTCTAATTTGTAGGTCTCCCACAGCTTCAGCAGAAAGGAAGGCTGCCTTGTGAGAGAAATCAGGTATTGAAAATTGGCAGATTTCCCACTGTGAGTCACTGGGGACACCAAGGTTCTTATGCCAAAACATCACTAACCCTACTCATGTCCTGTTAGACATACTTTTGATGCTATTAAATCCCATGTACAGAATGGGTTAGATTCAGGTCACTTCTTAGAAATAGAGTTTTTTTTTGAGAGGTGGGGAAATGAGAACCACCAATTTTCTCTTCCAATTTTATGATAAAACATACTCAGTTTACTTGGAAATAAAAGATAGATATAACACAGCCATGTTCTTATAATCCTTTTTATTAGTGAATTAGGAAATAGCCAAACCAATTAAAAATCGCATGAAAGTCTCAGAAGATCATTCCAATATCCTGTGGTAGTTCCTTTCATTTTGTAAAAATGGCATTTTGTTTCAAATGATATTAAGTAAAAATGTGGTTTTATTAGAGTTATTATTTTAGTTATATTGCCAGATTCCCAAGGCTTTCAGTGCCTTAGCAGGCTTTCTGATGTCATAAAAAAATAGTGTGCTTTGGATGGCACATTCAAAAAATTTTTTTCTTTGTTTTGTTTTGTTTTTGACCTGAAAGAAGGCAATGCGAATAAACTGGAATCAGGAAGGACAATGGTTAAGGACAAAGCCAGAAAATGATACACGGTTTTCCTCATCATGCACATTCCTCCCCCCACCCCCCCCCAATTCTGAAGGGTCATGGCCACTGTGTTCTCAACCATCCTTTGGAAATAACTAGTCATCTACCCGCCCAAAGTTAAAAATAGCACTCCTACAGTGAAAGGAGGGTTCACTCAGATGTGGTGTAGCACCCCACCAGGTTTCCTCTTGGTGATTCTAGAAGCCATTATGTCATCATCAAAAATAGCATTATTAATATCGCATGGGTGTGTCCTTTGTTTATTTGTGAGCTGGGTGCTGTGCAAGGCACAGGGAACAGAAATGAAGAGACAGCACTTCTCTGAAGGCTCATGATGGAGACAGGAGAGAAACATGCCATCCAATCATTCTAACATCCACGACAATATTTACAGTGATTGCTGGTTGTCATGGTCAGCAACCTCGACAGCTCCAGCTTCTTGGAACTTTCAAATAAAAGTTGATGTGGACAAACAATAAAAACAATTTCCCTGCATAACTCAAATTAGAGGATAACTCAGGCAGGATTAAAATATGGAGTGCTGTGAGTACCATTAATTATTGATTTATTGATTTTATTATTTAAAAAGATCACTCCTATGGCACATACTATGTGCCAGACATCATTCTAAAAGTGTTGTGACTATCAATCCATTTCATCCTTAAAATAACCCTACTAAATAGGTACTGGATTAGTCCCATGTTACAGAAAAGAAAACTGAGGTACAAAAAGGTTAATTAGCTTGCCCAAGTATTGACAACTAGCGCCAGAATCCTGGGGTGGGTAGGGGGGCTGTCTCACTTAACTTTTTTTCTACTGAACCTGAACTCCTACCTAATAAGCTGTGCCCCCTGATCTTCTACCCAGAAAGAAAGCACAGTAGAGTTAAATAGATTATGATTTTGGAGTTAGTCACACCTGTGTGTGACTCTTAGCTTTGCTACTTGGTAGCCAGGAGTTTGGGACAATTTTTAAGCTCTTTGAGCTTAGCCTTTCTTATAGGGAATAATGATAACCATTTCCTACAGTTTTTGGGAGAATAAAAGGAAATAACATAGTAAGATTACACAGATTTGATACATGCTCTTACTTCCTATGGGAAAACCAGCTCCAATCACCCCCTCTGATTCTTGCCTCCTGATGATCACACCCAGTTTGTTTCCTCCCACTCCACACTGGGTTGACCTATGTTAGCAGTAGGATATTACAGAAATGTCAGAGTGACTTCTGAAGCCAGGTGCTAAAGGACATAGCAGCTTCTGTCTGGCTCCCTCCTTGATCAGCCAGTCTGGGAAGAGCCAGCTGTCATGTCCAAGGCCCCTCAAACAACCCCAGTGGAAAACTCTATAAGGTGCCAGAAACCTCCCACTGACAGCCAGCATCATCTTGCCAGCTGTGTGAGGGAGCCGTTTTAGAAGCAGACTCTCAGCCCTGGTTGAGCCTTCAGGTGATAGCAGCCCTGGACAAGATCTTGCTTACAACCTCTAAAAGACCACAGCCAGAACCACTCAGCCTAGCTCCTTCCAGATCCCTGACCCACAGAAAATGTGTGAGATAGTGTTTATTGCTATCTAGGCCACTAGGTTTGGGATGGTTTGTTACGCAGCCATAGGCAACTAATATACTTTCCCTCACCAATTCTTTCTCCACTATGTAAAGCTAGACTCTTGTCTCCATTTCTCAGAGAATATTCTGCTCCAGACAAATTTAGTGAATAGGGTTTGTCCTGAGAGCCCACCTTTTTTTTTTTTTTTCTATCAATGACCAATGTCCCCTCCCTGCTGATAGCTGGAAGGTTCTTGACATCCTCATGTGGTCAATCAGTCTTCCACTGGCACTCAGTTGCCCACAAGGCATTAGTGGATGTGAACTTTCATATGTCTTTTTATGGAGATATTAGGATTGTAATAGTGGATATGGATGATAAAAAGCCTTAACAGCATGGTGAGTATCTGTCTTAGGGTGAGGTTCTATAGATAGAAGTGGTGGAACTGATAATTTGGAGGAAACCCCTATTAGGTAGGTCCCTTTTAGGAAAATGATTCCTGAAAGTATTAAGGTGTATGGATGCCTGTAGGTGCACAGTGTGGGATGTAAAAGGGACATGCCTGGGAGTTTGAAAAGCCTGTAAAACTGAAAGCTTTCAGCACTTTTGGGGTGGATATGTTCTGTGTTCCTATGTGAATTTTCTTTGGCCAGCTTTCAGTTTAAGCCTGGAGCTTATAATGACTTAGGTGTTGGCCCGGAATATCCAACCTATCACCATTTAACTCCCTGTGCTTGTGGGATATCCAGACATCTTAGATTTGGTGAACCCAAGTCCTGAGGAGATCTCACTAACTGGAACAAACATGCTTTGTGGAAAGAGGCAGGAACCTGAAATCAGATGGACCTGGACAGTATCCTTTTAGACCTGAATAACCAAGGTGTCTATCCTGGGCCCTGAAACTCAAGAGGCTTCTGCTCTGGAGAGAGTCCAAGGGACCAAGGAAACATTCTTTCCTGGAGCTCAGGCCCCTCCTAGACCACACTTTGGGTACTAGGATCCCAGGATTTCCTGCCTAAAGATATACAAGCACCCTTTTGAGGTTCTTCCCAAGGGTGCACTACTTCACTTCCTTGGCTTGAAGGGTGAGCAAGGAATGGTTGTTTGATGTAGGAGGGAGGACAGAGCTTGGACCTAAGGGCTACAGTGTTCATACATATGAGTGTGAACTTCTTTGTGGTGCAGGATGGAGCAGAATGGGAAGAGAAATATGGATTGAGGCTTCCCTTTAAACTCTTATCCTGGGCCCTGCAAATGTGAGGTATAGGTCTGGACCCAGGTTTGAGTAATTCCTTAAAAGTTAAAATAAAATAGAAATTACTGGTAGTAGCCTTTGGGATCTGGCCCCACCTACCTCTCCAATTCATTTTTACCAATCCTTCCTTGTTCACTGCAACCAGCCCAATCAGGCCTTTCTATCCTAAGAGAATGTCAGAACTAGTCCCCTCTTGAGGCTCTTGCTACTGCTGTTCTCTCTACCTGGAATCTTCTTTCCACAGGCTTTCACTTGATTGGTTCATTCTCATCACTCAGATTTCAACTCAGTGGCAGCTATTTGGAGAGGCTTTCATTGATCAACCAGTTTAAACAAGTCTTCCTACCTCATCTTCCCTGTTATACTTTATGATACCTGCATGCTCTTATCTTAATAGCATTTATCACAACCTGAATTGTCTCATACATTTCTTTGTTCACTTGTTTTTTAATCCTTCCCCCATCTCTCATGTTAACATGTGCTTCACAAAAGTAGAGTTGTCTTGTTCACGCATTGTATCCCAAACTGCTTTGAAGAGTACTTGGCATATAATAATTGCTCAAGAAATATCTCAGTGAATGAACTTCTTAGACTTCATTTTGTTGGCTATAATTGAGCCTATGCATAGTCATCGTGTACAAATCATGTATAGATTTGAAACAAGAGACAATGACCCAACCCACATTCCTGGTATGTATTAGGTACCCTAATAAATATTACTTTCCATTCTCTCTTGCTCATATTGCAAATTCATCTCAAGTTTGCTAAAACGGTAAGAACTCCAGGCCCTAATCCCTCTGGACTACTTTACTATCCCCCACCTCTTCCCATTCCTGTTCTGCTCTAATTTCTGGTGCAGGCCCTACCTGGCCTGGTTCTTTTCTGATGTCTTCCATAGTTGTTAGTGTAAGTGTGTCCCCTGGTGGCTATATCAGATATGACACATTGTGGCAATCAGGAGGATACTCATGAAGGAGAGACCTATTTATGAGTCATTCTCAAGCAGTTTCAAGAACCCCTAGTTCAGATGAAAGTCAGAGCCACAGAAACTATGGTCTCCATATATACTCACTGTAAAATACACATCGACCTCTTTGATCTCACTGCCTGCCTCAGTTCAGGATCTAGCATCTTGTCTGGATCATTGCATCCTTTCATCTGAGAAACCAGCTCTAATTGACTTCCCTTCCACATATTCTCCTTTTTCAAGTAGACCATCATTTTCCTAAAGTTCAGATTTTCTCAGACCATCTTTCTCTGCTCATAAACATTGAATGGTTCTCTATTATATGAAGAATAAAGTCCCATCTCCTCAGCCTGGCATCCTCGACACTTCAAAGTCTGCATTCAACCTGACTCTGAAGTGTCAGTCTCTCTACTATTCCCCTGCCTCCTTCACCTTCACCTGCTTTTGTTTATGCATCTTGACTACTTCTCAGAAATATGCTTCCGCTTCACCAATGCCATGTCGACCTTCGTGCTGTTATCCCCAGCTGAAATGCTGTCCCCTCACTTTTCCCTGCCAATTTAATTCCATGCTTCTCAAAGCCAGCTCAAGGATCTGACTTCCATGAACTGCCTCCTGCTCTCATAACCCTCTTGAGATCCATCACTCCTACAAACCATTGTTCATGTTTCTGCCATGACATTTATGCAGGTGTTATCATTGGTTTGATTTTTTAAAGACTTGCCTTTGTCAGGTTTGTAAGTTTCTTTATGTAGGGATGGTGTTTGATCTACTTTAACAATGTCATATACATGGTAGGTCAATAATAGTTGCTGAATGGGTAAATGAATATCAAGGCTCAGCCTGGAGTCTATGTTTCCTGGAACCTATTTAGACTGGTCTGAGAAGTAAAAGACCACATATGGTGATGTTGGGACAGAATTTTTGAAATTGTAACTGCCTTGGGAAATCTCAGATGCATAGTTACTCTAAAACTGGAAGTGGTGTCTCCACTGCAGTTCTGTGAACTGAGCTTCCCTAGGCGAATAATGTACACAATCATTCCTGAATCTTTCTTTATATTGAGAAGATGAAGCTGAGGATCTTGGGATGATGTCTCTTTTACTTTGATATGTCAACATAAAAGGCAAAGTGTAAAAGCTGATATTAATGAATATTCATCACAAATGTATGGGAAATTATATTCCTGCAACACTGTGTCTTTCCCAAAATTTAACTGAGTTTTATGTTTCTTTGGTTTGTATCCCAAGGTAACTATATGTTATAAGTAGTTGAGATGAACAGGGGTGATGCTATGATATAATCTCTTAACTAATTTTGAGACAAAGGACTTAGTAATATCTAATGGACACAACACAGTTCTAGAGATCCAGTAACTAGATACATAAATTTATCTTTTTTTTGAGTCACTTGATATTTTTCTGGAAAATGTTCAATTTCATGGGTGTGACTCAGTGTTTGCAAGACATTTAACTTGTTGGTAATATTAGAAATCAGGTATTTCCAAATTTCAGATGAGAAACTGAGACAAAAGATCATTAATAGACACAACAAAGTGTCTTAGAAAAAATTAAATTTGAAGTTACATACTTGGGACCTGTCTTTCTGTTCAGAGAACTAACCCTGAGACCAGCATTCTAGAATGCATTGTCTTTTGCTACCTCTGGGTTTCTGTCTATTTCTGGATGAAATAATACAGTTTTTTTTTTAAAGGCACCAACTATACCTCATACAACCACTTGTATCATGTGGTTTAATAAACAAGACATGTTATAAATATTTAGCTCTATGGCTTATAGCAAGTAAACTAAATGCCTGAGTATGATTTTTAGGGTAATTGGAGTCTGGTGGGTCTGGAGCAGGTTTCCACATTCTCTGGAGCTTTTTGAATAATCCTAGGCCAGTCTTGGATCTTAAGTACTCTAAAGACCAATTAAATGGAGCTTGTCCTTGACTATTCAGAGCAATCATTTGGCAGTGATTTGTCAGAGATCTTCAAAGACATCCTGGGGCCAAGGTTCAGAGATTTCTTAAGGACACTAGCTAGAACTTGACATTCTTAGACCCACTATGAGAAGAAAGTGCTCCTGAAGGCCCATCATGGGTCAAAACTTTCATGCCTATGCCAGTTTGTAGAACAATTAATCCAACAGTCCCAGGTTCTTGCAAGCATATGCCCCTCTGTATGGCTCTGCAGTTTAGACAACCACCCATAAGAATAAAACCAAAGTCTGCATCAACAGCATTGTGTATGTTCCCTGGAAAATAGTTCATATCTGAGAAAGTATAGCTTTCTCACAACCATATCAAGTCCATGAGATAAACAGCCAGTTGCATGATGTATGGTTCTTTGGTTTATTTGAAGATGTTTTCAAACACACCATCGACCAATACTACTACAGGTCCTGGAATAACTGGGCAGTACACACATCTAAGCTATATATGAGCCAAATTCAGGTTTAGGGGAGAGGCTGCCTACCAGGGTACTTGCTACCATGAGGTAAGCAACTGCAGAACGATGCAAACAAATTTACAGATGAAGCTGGGAATGCAGGCACAAGTGTCCTCCGTCCTGAAAGCAAACAATGTCTTCCATAATATAGATGCAGTCTTGGCCAAATGTATATTCAGCAGTATGTTCCTCTCAACCCTGTTCGAAGGAGATAACGGATAATGCTATTCCACCAGTTGTGTGAAGTGGGAGAGGGTCAAGAAAGCGTTTGCAGCTTAGAGCACAGACTGTGAGATGCATCCAATCTTAATGCAATCCTAAATCCCTGGGCGAAAGCCACATGAACAGAATTTGTAACCAGCAAAGAAATTTTTTATTATAAGTTAATTTCTATGTGAGATGGAGCTTGTGTGAATGAGTTATAGAGAAGTGGAGAGGAAGAGAGAGAGACAGGAGAGGGAAAAGTGGGAAAGACAAAGAAATGTGAACAAGAACCAGGAATGGTAGGCAGAGATAAAAGAAAAGCAATATAAAACAAAGAGGGGGGTATAAACCAAGTACTAACGTTGGGTGATTGCAGAGATACATTACAAATAGAACTGGGGAAAAGAAGGGATTAGGAGAGTTTGTGGGGAAGTTGAGAGCGTGGCTGTGGATAGAAGAAAGATGAAATGAAGAACAGGAAACAGAACATAAAGACTCCTAACTCTGGGAAAAGAACTAGGGGTGGTGGAAGGGGAGGAGGGCGGGGGCTGGGGGTGAATGGGTGACAGGCACTGAGGGGGGCACTTGACGGGATGAGCACTGGGTGTTATTCTGTATGTTAGTAAATTGAACACCAATAAAAAATAAATTTATTATATATAAAAAAAGGAAAACAAAAGGAAAAGGCAAAGGTAAACCACTTCAAGAAATAGGTAGGAAACAAGATGTGCGTTTGGAATTTAAACAATTATTTTGTCTCCCAGTTTTTCCCTAACAGTGTGTTCTGCCAATGACAGTCTAATTCTCAATTAAGATATGCTAATAAGGCTGACCACATACCATAGACTCACCATGCCTGATAAGCAGCTTATTTTGTTTTTGGGTTGGGGGGAAGGCAGTTATCTTGTCTTTCCACACCTAAGTTTCTCATTGGCATTCCTCCTCCAAAAACACAAAATCACCACATATTGTTCTAACAAATATTTATTTTAGTCTAATACACTTTCCTCTCTGGTGAATTGACTACAAACTGCTCATATAAACTTTGTATTCCTCCACCGGGTTTCAGTTACTTTGATCAAAAATAATATTCACATAAATCTTTTTTATTAATGGGGAAAATTGATTTCATTCTAGTCTATTTATCTGTGGATAAGTACAATTATTTTTCAGTATGGAAAGTACCTTGGGAGGCTGGAAATATGCCTTAGAAGTAACATAGACAGAAAAGGGGGAAGTCATGCCACAGAGTTGGCTTGCTGACCTGCAAATAACAGACAATGACTATGAGCTGAATCGCGGTAATAGAATGAAAATCTGGATTGACTTTCAAGGGATATTAGAGCACTAGGACCTGGCAGCAAGACTTAACATATGTATCACCCAGTTACTGAGTGTCCAAGCATTATGAAAGACTCTGTCCATGCATCGTCACATTTCACGGAGGTGGAACTCATCCTTTCCATGTGCACATTTCTCTAGTGACTGTTCCTGCTCCATGGTTCTGCAGGAACTCCAGGGTCCTTCCCGAGGGCTATTGGCATTCCCAAGAATTGCTTATATTCTCCAAATGTGACTGCCAAACTCTTGGTGCCAAACTTATTCTAGATTAACTCTGCTGGGCTCACTCACCTCTCTGTGGTACTATAACACGTCCGGTCTACACCAAACGGTCATCACAGAGCCTTCCTTCATTTCCCAAGCTGACACCAACACACATAAAGATATAGAGACTAGTAGTGGTTAAGATTATGAGCTCTGTGGTCAGACTTCAGGAGTCCCAATTCAGGCCCTGACTCTTACGAGATGACTCTTATGGCCTTAAACAAGTTACTTAACCCATCTGTATCTCAGTTTCTTCATCTGTGAAGTGGTGGTGACAATAGTAATTCCTTCACACTGTAGCTGTGAGAATCAATGAGTTAATGAAAGGTGGGGTGCCCAGAAGTGCACCAGGCACATGGTAAGTAAGCCCTTGATGTTAGTTATTTTCAGTAAGAGGTTGTAAGAGTTTAGAAACTTTACCAAAGACTCTAGGTTATAAGAAAATTACAGCTTGGGGAAGAACAGTGTGAAACTGGCTAGGAGATATTGCTGCTGCTGTAGATGCTGTCACAGAGCCTCTGATGGGGTTTCCTGCTCTGTCCTCAGCCTGTGCTGCCCTCCTGCTGGAGGCACACTCTTCCTTAACTCACATTCCTCTCTCATCTCCCAGGTCCCCCACATCCTGGATCACAGTCTAATTTCTGAGTTCTGAGGAGCCCCAGATCAGTAAACAGCACAATAGTCTCTGCTCTCATGCAGGACAATACTTTCCCTTACAGTATATATAAGCCTTAGGTCTTCAAGAGCTGAATCCCTTCTCCAGGATTGAACACTGAGCCTTGCATCTGTGTAACCACAAATCCCATTCAAGAATTCCCTCCAACAAAACAACAGTGTCTTCCTAACGATGAATCCTGCTGGCATTGCCAGAATGAGAAAAGGGCTGTGGGAAGTGGGAGCCCATCCTGAGGCTCAGGATTCATTCATTGGCATTGAAAATATTAAATACGTACCCTTTGACTAAGACGGGCTTGTTTAGAGCCCATGAAGCATGTTTGATGTTATCAATGATCATCACCTGGAGGAAAAATCTGAGATATTTCAAGAAATGATGCAGAAACTGGGTAAGTGAAGAGAAAAAGTTGGCAGCACTCTGAGAAGTGTCCCTTGGAAATAACGTGATGAAGTTGGAAATGGAAACCAAAGATCACATATTCATTCTATACACTTTTCCTCACTGCAAAACACACCGCCTTTATGCTCTAATCACCCTGGCTGGTATTTCCATCCCTCTGCAGAATAGTTTTCTTGAAAACTGTTAGTGTGCTTCAAGTTGCTACATCCAGTGGCTTTTCTTAATCTGGGTCTTCCTCCTGAACTCTTTAGAACATTTGACATGATTGAAATTCTGTTCTCTATTGGACTTTCTGGTCCTTCATCTCCTGATTTTCCCTGAGCCTCTGATTCTTTCTCTCACATTCTGTATCTCACATTCTTTTCTTCCCAACTCTTTCCCCAAAGGTTAGAGCCTAAGGCTTTCTCCTTGACAGTTTTTCCCTGTTTTTTACACGTTCTCTTCTAGTGACCTTATTCATTGCTGTAGTTTCAAGTGTAATTTCTCTGCAGATGAATCCCAAATTCCTGTCCTTAGCATTGACATTTCCCTGTCTATACTTTTTAAACTGCCTTCATGTTAGATACTCAGCTGAAATCTTAAACTCAAACTCAAAATCTTCATCGTTAGAACTAGTGGTATTAATCTCTCTTTCTTTAACTAATGATTCTATAGTCTTGTATTGATGTAGATTTAAAACTTCTCAGTCAATGTATTCAGTTTTTTTTTACCGTGATCCACTGTAAGAGCTGCATTTACATCTCAACTGCTAAATATACACATGCAGACATACATATACACATGTAACTGAAAGTTTAACAAAATGGAACTTACCTCACCATGTGTGATGCACTCTGTTTTATTCTGATATATCCCATGCCATTAAAAAAAATCTGGCTGTGACCCATTAAATTGGAGTCATGACCCATTAAGGAGATATAAATTGCATTTTTAAAAATACTGCTTTTAGGGGCACCTAGGTGGCTCAGTCAGTTAAGGGTTTAACTCTTGGCCTTGGCTCAGGTCTTGATCTCAGGGTGGTGAGATCAAGCCCCTGTGATGGGCTCCACACTGGGCATGGAGCCTACTTAAAAAAAAAATAATACTGCTTTTAAATGCTCTTTGATTCATATTTCTCTTTTAACTCCCAAACCTAATCAGTCATTAAGAAATGACCTTATTTTGGGGTGCCTGGGTGGCTGAGCTGTCTTCAGCTCAGGTCATGATCCCGGTGTCCTGGGATAGAGCCCTGAGTTGGGCTCCTTGCTCAACAGGGAGCCTGCTTCTTCCTCTGCTCCTCCCCCAACTCATGCTTTAAGATAAATAAAATCTTAAAAAAAAGAGAAAGAAATGGGCTTATTTCCAAAGTGGTTTGCATATTCAATCTCTTTTTTCTCTTTGCTCTCTGAACTCTTCCAAATGCCACTTCTATTGGGAAGCCTTCCTAGATTTCCTTACCTGGTCAATCTCACCTTCCTCTAAACAACTCTCTTTGGTTGCATCTCCCTTAAGTTACTTTGCCATCTAAAGTATCACACACCATAACTTTCCGTTTTCTTATTTTTCTTTATTTTTTTCTTCTTAGACCTTGTCACTTGACAATGTACATTACATTTCTATGCTTTTAAAATTTGCTATCTAAAAAAAAAAAAAAAACAAACCAAAAAAAAAAATTTGCTATCTCTCACTAAATTGTGAGAGTGAAGAGTTGGTATCCTTAACTGTGCTTAGAGCATAGACCACCAGTAAAACCAGGCTGGAGGGAAGAATGAATTAAGACATGACTCCTAGCGGCAACAGGACCTAATTCCTCCTCTAGGGCTAAAGAGAAGGAGGCACCCACAAGCTCTTTTTTGTTTTAGTTTTTTAATTAAATTTTTTTTTATCCACTTTGGATCCTGTGCCCACCCTCATGGCCAAGAGATTAATATGTGCTGATTGACTTCATGCCAATGGTTCCAATCAAGCAAGACCTGCCCTGACTTCCAGGAGTGGGGTCTATTCAACCTCAAACCCTAGGTATTGCACAGTAGGCATGGGGGAGGGGTTGGAATGGATGTTGAGAGACAACCAGACATGGAGTAAGATAAGGTCTCTGACCCCAAGGAATTCCTAGTTAAGTAGGGCAGAAAGCTAATGATTTCATTCTGATAATTGTACCCAGAGTTGCATATGTAGCAAGTTAATGGATGAACTGGGATCATGACTCAGGTCTTAGAACTCCCAATCTAATATTTTTTTCATTGCATCAAACTGTCTTTCATTGCAAGAACTGATTTCCTGATGTGTGAAATATAGCTAGTGTATGAGAAGTGGCACAGCTAATAAAAATGATTACAGTTCACCTCTTGTGGAAGACTATTTTGAACAGCCTTAATGAATCATATGAGATAAAAATAATAATCAGAACACTTTTCAAAGTATCCTGCAAAATTGCCACTGGTCTTTCTCTACTCCTAATCACTCAGTGATGCCTTCTCCAATAGCAGTCGGTTTTCACAGCCTGAAGAATCATGGTATAAGTTTTGTGGCTCATAATTTTAAATTATATTCAAATTCTTCCTTTCGCAGAGTTGCATTTCTTTCCCAGCCAAACTAATTTGCATAGCCTTTGTTAATCTGCATGGCTGTTTAACTCTATTAGAGGGGCAGGTAGAAGGAAGGCCTAAGCCGGTGTCAACTGTCCAGAGCATTGAAGAGGAGCCTGAAGCAATGTCACCAACAGGCAGATGATAGTAATTTAGAGTCACTGATGACAATACCATGAGAGTCAGACAGGACCTTAGATTTCATTCAATCCAACCCTCAAGATATAACAAGGCTCAGGGCAGAGGAATGTGTCATCAAATCACACAGCAGGTGAGTATCAGAGCCAAGACCAGATTGAGCCCAAGTCTCCTAATGCCCAGTCTTTGATGCTGCCTTAGCATGGAGAAAAGACTATGTTCATTTGGCCAAATATGTTGAGAAGAGACACAATCTAACAAAGATGAAGGAAACCATAAGAACTTAGGAATCAATTTTCACAGTTACTATTTCTGGAAGGTCATTCATTGAACCATACAAGTCAAGTTACCTGGGTCATAAAGTTGTAGGCCTGGTCTATCCTTTTATATTCAAATAATCTTTTACTCGTGAAAGCACATATTATTAATTTTTTTGGATGGGGTAAGTTGTGGTCTTGAAGAAGTGAAGAAAGCTGTAAATCTTTCCCCCAGATATTTGTACATGCATCCACAATTTTACAAATTGTGTTTTCAAGGGTTTCATGAAATTCTTGAATCTCACTCATGGCACAAGTACAGCATTCAGATAGCTTTAAAGAGACAGTATGGCTCAGAGAAGTTGACAAGATAAGATCATGACTCATCTCAGCTGTTTCTAGGAGTCTCTTGGTTGTAGGTAAAAAGGAATCCTGCCTTTGGACTCAAACTGCACATATCCTGTTGGTTTTATTTTCTGGAAAATCTTCACTGATGTAGATTTTCCCAAAGGGTACTGATGTTAAAGTTGTGGAAAAAGGAATATGATGTCCAGAGCATACCTTGTTTCCTAACAGTAGCAGTTGTACGTACTTCTGTCAAGGTGGTAGATAAAACTTGGGCTTGTCCCAACTGATAAATCTTACAACTGATCCTCAAGACTCATTATTTTAGGGAAGTGTAAGCAATTTATATATTTTCAGAGGTGCTGGGGTGGTCCAACAGACTAAAAAGAACAGATTCCTGGAATTTGGCTTATGAGAGCAAAGCATAGTGTGATCAGGCGAGTCAATAGGACTGGGCTCCAGATCAGGATTGAATAAACTGACTGAACTACTTGTAGTTGTTCAGAGTTGCCATGCATATGTGTGTTTGTGGCTTTGCACCTGTTTTCTCTGCCTTGATTGTCCTCACTCATAGTGTGCATTAGTCAGGGTTCTCCAGAGAAAACAGAACTCAAAAAAACAAATACATATATAAAGATAGAAATATAAACATGTAGTTAAATAGAAATACATATTTATATATTGAATATAAATATATATTTTAAATATATAAATATATGTGTGCATGTATATGTGTGTATATAAATAAATATACGTGTGTATATAAATATACGTGTGTGTATATAAATAAATATATATAATGTGTGTGTGTGTATATATATATATATATAGAGAGAGAGAGAGAGAGAGAGAAAGAGAATAATTTATATTAAGGAATTGGCTCACATGATGGTGGGAGAAGGTGCACAAGTCCAAGATGTGCAGGGTGAAGAGTGGCTCCTGCAGTGTAGGTCTGAAGGCCATCTGCTTGCTGAATTTTCTCTTGCTTGGGAAAGATCAATCTTTTGTTCTACTGAGGCCTTCACTTCATTAGATGAGGCCTGCCCACATTATGGAGGGCAATCTGCTTTACTCAAAATCCACTGATTTAAATGTTCATCTCATTTAATATATCCTCACAGAAGCATCCAGAATAACGTTTGACCCCATATCTAGGCACCAAGGCCCAGACAAGTAACTCATAAAATTAACCATCACAGAGTTTGCCTGGGATCTTCCCCTAATTTTTTAAGGTTCAGCCTAAATATCTTCTCTTTCTCTGTTCTGCCACTGAACTTCAGCACATTCTTATATTCCAAACTACATTCCACAGTATTATAATAATTTGATCACATGCCTGTGGTCTCTGTTAGATATTGAGCTTTCTGAGGGCAGGGATGGTGGGGTCTTTTGGAGATGATATTAGAAGATGATATGCTAAACCTTATTCAATGCCTAGCATAGAGTTGTTCAGTGTAATTTGTGGCATAAGGTGATGAATTAGTGGAAGGATTCAGAAGCCAGAAATAATAGCAGCATTAAGTTATTTAGTCTCCAAATGATGGGCTTATTTTCTGAATATTTGTTGCATCAGATATGCAATATAGCTTGGCCACCTTGTCCCAAGAACACATGTACACACATACCCATATACATTTTGACAGACCCTGGGAAGATTTGCCAAGGTCATTAGAGATGCATACAATGATAAGCCCTTCCTGCTTTTCTCAGGGCAGGATGAAGCAGAGGGAAGAACCAGGTTTAGAGCTTCAGATAATTTGCCTCTAACTCATGTGGACAGTCCTTTGCTAATTGTCAAAACTTGGCCATGATTTGTATAGTTTCAAAAAGTTGTATTTTTTTAAATCAATCATATAAGAACAACAATAATAATGCCTACAACACAATGTTAGAAAAATTAAGTGCCTGGCATATAGTATGTATTTAGTAAAAATTGATCCTCCTTCTCTCTTCCTTATCTAGGTTTGAAGTAATATCTAATATATGGTGCATTAACTGGTGAAAGTAACTAAGAACATGTTAATGACTTTTTAAAAAGATTTTATTCATTTATCCATGACACACACACACACACACACACACACACACAGAGAGAGAGAGAGAGAGAGAGAGAGGCAGAGACATAGGCAGAGGGAGAAGCAGGGAGTCCGATGTGGGACTTGATCCCAGGAGCCTGGGATCACACCCTGAGCCAAAGGTGTCCCACTCAACCACTGAGCCACCCAGGCATCCCCATGTTAATGAGTTCTAAAGATAGTTTTGCTGTCTCTTGATGTTCTAGGCTTCCTTTCTGTCTTCTTTCATTTTTTGACCAAAAGGGAGAATGTAGATTGTGTAAGAGATTGTTCCATATGAAAAAAACAGAGATGATTGCTGCGTGTACCATTTTGTTCTTTGTTCTCTCTCTCTTCCCCCTGCCCCTCCTTACTAAAATAAATAAATAAATCTTTTTTTTTTAAATAAATAAATCTTAAAAAAAACCCCTTGGGTCAACATCTCCTCATCTGCTGTTTGTCTTCTGCTTCTTGCCTTACATTCCCTCTCTCTCTGTTTTTCTGTCTCTTTCTCTCATCTCTAGCGCTCTGTCTCTGTTTCTCTATCTATATTTTTATTTCTTAACGAATATGTTTAGGATCAGGATAAAGATTCCAGATGGATACATGGATGAGTGAATAAAAAAGTAGAGGTTGAGGAAGAGCTATGGAGTTAAAATGACTGCTTTTTAAAATTTTTTTCTGGAAAGTTCCCTGGTGGTGACTTTGGAGCTGCTGATCTACTAAAAGGCAGAATGTAGTAATGCTTAAACTCATAGCTCTGGAGCTGAACTGCTGGGTTCAAATCCTGGGTGTGTATGACTTTGGGCAATTAATTCTGTTTGTCTCCCAGTTTCCAAAATGGGGCTAATGATAGTACTACCATGTTGAATTGTTGTAAGAATTAAACAAGCTAAGTTATATATGTATTTTATAATAATATGTTTTAGTAAGTGTTCAGTAATCTGTTAGTTGCTATTATTTATTTTGATGACTTAAAATCACCAATAATATAATTGCTTAAATACAAAGTAGGACTCACAAATAATAAATTCAACATCACTAACAAGAAAACTGCAATTAGAAATCCTCCTTTCCAAAATTGAAGCAGTAATAAAAAATCTCCCAACAAAGAAGAGTCCAAGGGCCGGATGGCTTCACAGGGGAATTCCACTGAACATTTAAAGAAGTAACACTTATTCTTCTGAAGCTGTTTCAGAAAAAGAGAATAGAAGGAAAACTTCCAAACTCATTCTATGAGGCCAGCATTACCTTGATCCCCAAACCAGACAAAGATCCCACCAAAAAGGAGAATTACAGACCAATATCCCTGATGAACATGGATGCAAAAATTCCCACCAAGACACTAGCCAGGGGCAGCGCCGGTGGCGCAGCGGTTTAGCGCCGCCTGCAGCCCGGTGTGATCCTGGAGACCCGGGATCGAGTTCCACATCGGGCTCCCTGCATGGAGCCTGCTTCTCCCTCTGCCTGTCTCTCTGCCTCTCTCTCTCTCTCTCTGAATGAATACATAAATAAAATCTTAAAAAAAAAAAAGACACTAGCCAATAGGATCCAACAGTACATTAAAAGGATTATTCACCATGACCAAGTGGAATTTATTTCTGGGCTGCAAGAGAGGTTCAACATTCACAAATCAATCAAGGTGATAGATCACATTAATAAAAGAAAGGACAAGAACCATATGATTCTCTCAGTTGACGCAGAAAAAGCATTTGACAAAATACAACATTTTTTTAAAATTAAAACTCTCCACAGTGTAGGGGATAGAAGGGACATATCATAATATCATATCATAAAAGCTTAAATATCATAAAAGCCATTTATGAAAACCCCACAGTGAATATCATCTCAATAGGGAAAAACTTAGAGCTTTTCTCCAAAGTTCAGCATGACAGGGAGGCTCACTCTTACCACTGTTGTTCAACATAGTACTAGAAGTCCTAGCCTCAGCAGACAACAAAAAGAAATAAAAAACATTCAAGTTGGCAAAGAAGTCAAACTCTCACTCTTCACAGACAGCATGATACCATATATGGAAAACCTGAAAGACTCTACCCCAAAATTGCTAGAACTCATACAGGAATTCAGCAAAGTGGCAGGATACAAAAATCAATGTACAAAAATCAGTTTCATTTGTATACACTAATAATGAGACAGAAGAAAGATAAAATAAGGAAATTAAGGAAATGATCCCATTTACAATTGCACCAAAACTATGAGATACTTAGGAATAAACATAACCAAAGAGATAAAGGATCTTTACTCTAAAAACTACAGAACACTTACGAAAGAAATTGAGGAAGACACAAAGAAATGGAAAAACATTCCATGCTCATGGATTGGAAGAATAAATATTGTGAAAATGTCTATGCTACCTAGTGCAAGCTACACATTCAATGCAATCCCTACCCAAATATCACTGACATTTTTCACAGAGCTGGAATAAATAATCCTAAAATTCCTCTAGCTATTCTAGACCCTGAATAGCTAAAGGAATGTTGAAAAAGAAAACCAAAGCTGGTGGCATCACAATTTTGGACTTCAAGCTATATTACAAAGCTGTAATCATCAAAACAGCATGGTACAAAAGCAGGCACATAGATAAATGGAACAGAATAGAGAACTCAGAATGAGAACAGAGAACTCAGAAATGGACCCTCAACTTTATGGGCAACTAATCTTCCACAAGGAAGGTAAAACTGTCCAATGGAAAAAAGGACAGTTTCTCCAACAAATGGTGTTGGGAAAATTGGACAGCCACATGCAGAAAAATGAAACTGGACCATTCTCTTACACCACACACAAAGATAAACTCAAAATGGATGAACAACCTAAATGTGAGACAGGACTCCATCAAAATCCTAGAGGAGAACACAGGCAGCAATCTCTTCAGCCTTGGCTGCAGCAACTTCTTGCTAAACACATTTCCAAAGACAAGGGAAACAAAACCAAAAATGAACTGTTGGGACTTCATCAATATAAAAAGCTTCTGCACAGCAAAGGAAACAGTCAACAAAACTAAAAGACAACCTGCGTTAATGGGAGAAGATATTTGCAAATGACATATGAGATAAAGGGCTAGTATCCAAGATCTATAAAGAACTTATCAAACTCAACACCCAAAAAATAAATAATCCAGTCCAGAAATGGGCAGAAGACATGAACAGACATTTCTCCAAAGAAGACGTACACATGGCCAACAGACATATGAAAAAATGCTCCATTATCTCTTGGCATCAGGGAAATGCAAATCAAAACCATAATGAGATAATCACCTCACACCTGTAGAATGGCTAAAATTGACAAGTCAGGAAACAAATGTAGGTGAGGATGTGGAGAAAGGGGAAGTCTCTTACACTGTTGATGGGAATCCAAGCTGGTATATCTACTTTGTGAGCTTCCTCACAAAGTAGAAATAGAGCTACCCTACCACCCAGCAATTGCACTACTAAGTATATACTCCAAAGATACAAATGTAATGATCCAAAAGGGCACGTGCACCCCAATGTTTACAGCAGCAATGCCCACAATAGCCAAACTATGGAAAGAGCTGAGATATCCATCGACAGATGAATGGCTAAAGAAGATGTATGTATCTATATGTGTGTATATGTATACACACATATATGTGTGTGTGTGTGTGTGTGTGTGTGTGAGAGAGAGAGAGAGAGAGAGAGGAATGCTACTCAGCCATCAGAAAGGATGAATATTTACCATTTACATTTATGTGGATGGAACTAGAGTGTATTATGCTGAGTGAAATAAGTCAATCAGAGAAAGACGATTATCATATGGTTTCACTCATATGTGGAATATAAGAAACAGTGCAAAGGATCCTTCCCTCTGAAGGGAGGGAAAACTGAATGGGAAGACATCCAGAGAGGGAGACAAACAATGAGAGACTCTTAACTATAGGAAACAAACTGAGGGCTGCTGGAGGGGAGGTGGGTGGGGGGATGGGGTAATTGGATGATGTGCATTAAGGAGGGCGTGTGATGTGATGAACACTGTAATATGCAACTGATGAATTACTGAACTCTACATCTGAAACAAATGATGTGCTATATGTTGGCTAACTGAATTTAATGTTAAAAAACAAAACAAAAAAAGAAACCTCCTTTTCCAAAAGACAGAACTTCCCTTCCTTTAAGGTGATTTACTCTTATATAGGAATAGTAGGCTTACAATTAGGTTAGCTAGGATATCATTCTGCCGTTTTCCCCTGAGATCTAGTGAGAATTGAGATCCATTGTCCATAAGATGTTCGGTAAGATGTTCGTTGGGGGAGGGGGGGGGAGGGAGGGAGGGGGCTGGGGCAGGGAGGAGGGAGGGAGGAGGTAGGGAGGAGGGAGGCGGGAGGGGAGGTCAAGGAAGGAGGCCGGCCTTCCGGGAGGGGGAGTGAGTTCTTTGCTGGGGTATGGGCGGGGGGGGTATTTTTTCTGGTGAGGACTTCATTTCTTGCTGTGATTCAGTCTTTCTTTTGTGCGTGCTTCTCTTCCTCTTCCTTCCTTCCTTCCTTCCTTCCTTCCTTCCTTCCTTCCTTCCTTCCTTCCTTCCTTCCTTCCTTCCAGTTTTATTTATCTACTCTAGAGAGAGAGAGGGAGAGAGAGAGAGAGAGAAGGGGGAGCAGAGGGAGAGACAATATGAAGCAGACTCCAAGCTGAGCATGGAGTCTGAGCCGGGGCTCTATCCCATGAGCCCCAAGATCATGACCTGAGTCTAAACCAAGAGTCAGATGTTTAACTGACTATGCCACCTAGGCACCCCATAGGTTATTTTTTCTACCACAACAAGGTCCTCTATTAGGAAAGAAGCAGCCCAAACCTACCTCTAGACTTCACTAGAGGGGTTTATGTCCTTTGTCTCTTACTCAGAAAGGGTCTCTAGACCAATAATTATGTTTATACCAAGCCAAAGAGATAGGCCATTATACCAAATTTTAAAGCTGACACTTTCCCATGAAAGGTTGCTTAAAAGAAAAAAAAAAAAAAAGAAAAAAGAAATGTAAATGTGCAGTCATCACTTTAACACTTCACATTTTTAAGGTAAAAGACTGTCTAAAACTGAATTTATTTTCCCTAATTTATAGGTCTTGTTTACATTTGGCCCTTCATTCTTCTCTTACAGTGTGTGTCTCCTCACTTTTTCAAAGGCAAATATTTACTGCAGAACTGCAGCGGAGCTGTCCTGTTAATGCAGTGTTAGCGGGAGGTAAGGGCCAGTCACCCTGGGCCGCCTCCTGCCCCCCACCCCAAGGAGAAGATGCAGATGAGTCTGCGTCCAGAAGGTGGAGCTGTTACCAAAGCTGGCCTGGGAGGGAAGGAAGGGTGGTAGCCCCCCCGGGGGCAATCTGGGCAGCAGCGGGGCCCCGCGCTGGACGAACAAGAAGTAGAGGGGGCAGGTGTGGAGGAAGGTCTGAGCTGTGGCAGGTGGTCGTTTTTCTACTGGTTTCAGAGCTGTGAACTGTCAGTTTGGAAGGGTGTCTAATTTAATTCTAATTGTAACTGAAGTGGGAGGAGATGCCCACCTCAAGTCTAAAGACATTGACAGGTCTGGGGATATCTAAAATTCCGAGGTCTCTGGGTAACCTGCTTGCATGAGAATTGAGGCTCCTCCTGAGAGGAAGTCAGTCTGAGGGAAGAGGGAGCAGGTTCTGAGCTTCACCAGTAACAGTGTGGTGGTAGATCTCGGAGTGCTAATTGTGCAATCCGCCTGGAAGCGGCTCCTGAGTCATGAACACGAGTCTGCATCTTGTGGGGAGAGAGAAATCTGAGCAAACATCCAAGAGATGGTTGATTAGAAGTCCTAGGCACCGAGGTACAAGCCACACCACCTTGGGACTCTCCTGGCAGACCATAACATCCGTGGCGGTCCAGAGCAGGTCCCACGTAGTGGCCCACCATGCATCATGCTGTGACTGGGGTAGGTGGGGACATTGCTAACAATGCTCATACGTGCCACGCACCCAGAACCTACTTCCTGCCTGGCCCTGTGCCAACTGCTTTAAAGTCTTCTCTCATTTAGGTTTCAAAATAAATCTAGGAGGTAGATTCTATTTCCAGGCTCATTTTGCAGAAAAGGACACAGAGGCAGACTTAACTTGAGGAAATGACAGGGCCTGGGTTTGCAGCTGGCTGGGCCACCCTTACCCTTGGTAGCCATCTGAGCTTTGTGCAGGCGATGGCATCTGCCCACAGTACGTGCCCAGATGACAAGATGGGGTTGTGGTAGGGGTTCAAAGCAGTGATGACTGGCATTGTCTTGAAGTCTTTGTGGTGCTCTTGGACTTGAGCCAGACCTTAAAGACTTGGATTTGGGAAAGGACTTTCAGACAAGGATGAAGGCAGGAGAGGGTGAGATGAGGTTCAGGGCAGTGAGAGGCCAGTCTAAGTGGGTGCAGGGGTAGGGGTGAAGCCTGTGTAGGAAGAGTGGGCTGGAGCCAGTAGGCCAATGCCATCGAGGCTGCACATGTGGGCGTACAGAGTGAAGGGAACATTTCCCTATGACCACTTCCCTATGACCCCAGGAACCTTCATGTTGTCTTCTGTCTGTGGTCTCACTCACCAAGCTTTGGGTTCTTGGAGTTCACCCAAAGCTATGGATTATTGATGGGTCCTGGTCCATGCCCATAAAGCTGGCATCAGAAATAAAATATTTTTTTTTCCTGAAGAAAGTTGAAGAGAAAATAACTTTATTGTCAATTCTCAGTGATCTGTGAGGAAATAAGGTTAATTGAGATCTACAGATTTCAGTAGCTAATGGCTTTGCCTTCTTTTGCAACCCATGTTTCGCCACTGCTTCTAGAAAACAGCAAAATGGAGTAATCAGATTTTCACATTTACTCCTTCATGTCCTCCATCTGAAGTGCTAATAAGCAGCGAAATGGCCCAAATGTGGACAGCAGGAGGGAGAGGAAGGAAAAGCAGAGGTCTGGATAGCTGTCCGCTTACATGCAAAGCTGCTAAGAAATGCAGAACTGAGCACTGGGATGTTTATGCCAATGCTGCTGTGGCTGGCTGCTGGGTGGGAGCCAGGAGGTGGGACAGGGGTGGGGGCAGAAATATGCACAGTGGCTGCACATGTCACTGAAGTTCAGAGGTCAAGGACACCCCATAAGAGCTACATGTAAGAAGTGTGACAAAATACCCTTTTGGGAAAGCTTACGTGGGGAGCACAGGCACAAAATTGGAGTAGCACCTCACAGGGGAAAGGAGTTCAGGTAACTCCGAGTACCTCATCATCCCTCTTCTGTTCCTCTGGATAGTGGCTTTGTGTGGTAAATATTTATGTAATATCTGAATTAGTGGTGATGTCATACATGCCCTTGTATCTTAGAACATCCTGTGATTTAGAATTGAAACTATCATCTCCATTTCTGCTAAGTAGGATCTATTCCTGATGTGAAATGCAGGACCTTGGGAGGAACATTTATATCTGAGAGAAAAGGGCCTGGTGTGTAATCTTAAGAGCAATCCCCTCCTTTCTCTTGTAAGCAAGGGAAATGGGCTTTAGTCACCTAAGGAGGTTGTGAGGTGGGGGTGGTGGGGCAAGGATGATGGGACTGGGGAGAAGGTCAAGTGTTTTCCACCTGTCTTAACAGTAGGAGTGTACAGAACTTACCACAGACCACAGGCAGAGGCCCGGGGCAGCAAGAATCTTCAGCAGCCAGGGGATGTGGAGGAAGATGGTGAGGTCACCTGACAGGAGGAGGAGAGGCAAGGATAGCACGGGCTCTGTGTGGCTGCAGCCTCTGCTCAAACCTTTGTCTATGGTTCTGACAGAGCTCCCCAGAGAGAAGGCACCATGACAGTTCCTTTTTCTCTTGTAGCAGACTGCACATTCTTCTGTGGTCTCGGACCTCTCATCCTTGACAGTGGCTACCCTGGCCTCTTGTAGCCCAAGAGCCCCAGGGTAAAGCCCAACCATAGCAGCTTTGTGCTGCACAGGCATGCCCAGAACATCATCCTCAGGGGAATGCAGAACCTGATGGGACTTTCCATGGGCTGGGACTTTCCAGACTTTCCAGATATGTCTGGACTACATATCATGGTGCATCAAAGCCTGGGAAAGGGGTGACACCTGCAGAGAAGAGAATCCTTGAAGGCAGATAACCCACTGAGGTTCTTTCCATACTCGGCAGCATCTCATCTTCTTATTGTGGGGTGTGAGTGACCATGCTAATGGTGGAAAGACAGAGTTAGGTAGGAAATTTGCATGCTGTCACGATATGGAGAGGGAGTTTCTGTATGTAAACGTTGGGAAAGTTTACTCCTGTTAGATCTTTCTAGTTATTATTGTGACACTTCCTCTTGTTCTGAAGTAATCCTCCCCCCACCCTCACCCACCACCCCCTCCAGGGAGACTCAGCCCTTGGTCTGCTAGATGGGAAGTCTGTTTTGGTGCTATGTTCCTGGAAAAGCTGGACTTGAAAGTGGAACAAGTATTTACTGGGTTGTCAGGAGACTTAATGGTTGTTTCTGGCCCAATGAAGGGTTAGGTGTGTTATTTGGCCATTAATGACACAGTCTTGGAAAAATCACATTGCCAGCCTGACTTCAGTTTCTTCATCTGAGAAATGAAGAGATGGCAGAGATGATATCAAAGGTTATTATTCATCTTGAATAGGCTTTATTCTAAGTCTCTGGACAAACAGCTTACATTTCCATTTCCTTATCCACAAATGAGGATAATAATACCCACTCTTACCTTCTAATATATAGGAAAACCCTTTTTCTTCTCTGGGAAGAAAAAGCACTATTTAAATCTAGAGTAGAATTATTATTATATTTTATTTGTTCTCTCCTAGTCATTCATCACTGCCATGCTCTACAATTATACCCTGGGGTGAGTTATGTGAACAAATAGTCACACTGGGCAAGTTTCTTGTGTGATGGGCCATTCTCATTGTGTTGGGTGGAAAAGACACCAAAAGTCTTTTATTTAGTTATTTTAGTGGGGAAACTTGCTATCTATTTAGTATACAAGCCAAAATTGGAATACACTGCTACCTCTAGAATGTAAGATTGGTGGTTATTTCTCCTTTCCAGTGTTTTCTTGACTTTGAATTTCTGTGGGCATTATTTTGACCTGTTCTGACCTGGGAAAGCACGGCATGAGTCCTCTTTGGCTCCCAGCAAGACCCTGATAATGCCTAAAACTCTGATGCTACCTGGGGTTCAGAGTAGAACCAGGGTCCCCATGCCTGGAAAATCTGCATCGCCAAATGTGCATAAATAAAGGCATACCTCACCTAGCTAAACAAACGCATACAGGCTAATAATTGCTTTTGTATTTTCCCATTGTAGCCACCAGAGGCCTCCCAAAATTGTGGTTGATTTCAATGTCAGTGGAAATCTACTGGGAATTAACAAAAAAAATCATTTTAAAATTGAATAGAATGCCTACAAAAGTTCAAAGTCTGTTACCTTGTTCATTCAACATCGCTATTCATGCAAAATGTCATGCAAATCAGTCCTTATTTACTGAGTACTTTGCTTCAGTAACCAAAAAAATGCTAAGAAAAAAATGGCTTATGTTTAGCCATCTATTTTTCCAAAAATAGGACAGCAATTAAAGTAGTACCACATGATGTGACTGATGATATCAGTGCAGGAAAAGAACACCATCTCGGTGGCTGATGCTCAGGGCTGAGCATCTGTCCTTCATCAGGGGTTGGGCAGTATGTCCAGAAGAGAAGTCCTGGAGCGCCAGGGCTGTGGGCAATGTAGATGCCATGCAGGGCACAGAATGATGAAAGTATCCTTTGTGAATAACATGATAACTGTGCCTTCCAACAAGATCCTTTGGGAATCTGATTTCACCTCTATGGTGCTCAATTTCTTCTATAAAAATGAGAGTTTGGGTTTTGTGATTTCTAAGTTCTTATAAGTGTATGATTGTCTTCTAACATTGAGGACCACTTACTGGGCATCTGTTATATGCAATTACAACACAAAGTGTTTTGGAAACATTTTCTTATTTAACTGTCATGATCAGTAAGAATAAGAAGCTTCATTTTAACAGATGATGGAATTAAGCTCAAAGAAGTGAAATCATGCACCAGTGGTCACACAGGTGTAAGTGATAAAGCCAGAATTTGCACTCAGATCAGTCTGATTCCAAAATTTCTCTCTGCTTATGTTTTTTCATGCATTCCCAAACTGAGAAAGTAAATTCAGTTAACCTACATAATTTAACTCCTGCAGTGTAGCATTCATTGCTGGTTTCTGTATCAGTTAAGAATTGTACTGGTGGTAAGCAACAGATCAGACAAATAAAGGCTTAAGCATACACAAATTTATTCTCTCACATACGTATGGAGATAAATTGTTGAAGGCAGATATGATGGCTCTGGAGTCACCAGTCACCTTTGCTCCTTTTGTCTTTCTGCTTTACTATATTCTAGGGTGTGGTTTCCATCCTCTAGGTGGACTTAGGAGCCAAGATGGCTGATGGAGCTCCAGCCATCATATTTGGGCTGCAGGCTGGAAGAAGGAGGAAAGCAGAATATAGCTGGCAGGTCTCCAAGCTGAGTTAGCTCCATTTAAGCAACAATTCAAAAGTTCCATACAGCCCTTCTGCTTATCCCTCAGTGACCAGAGTTTAATGACATGGCCATGCACAGCGGTGAAAATGGAAAGCTGACAAATGTAGTCTTTATTCTGGGTAGCAAACTGCCCAATCAAAAAGTAGGGTTTATGCTGTTACAGAAGAAGGGGAAATGAGTACTGGATATCAAATAGTTGTCTTTACCACAATTACCAACTGCATAGTTACCTCCAGCTCTTTTCTGCTTTTGGAGCTCAGATTTTGTTCAGGTTTCTGCCTCTCCCCAAATCTCTCTGTTAATGCTGAATAGTCAGAGTCCGTCATGGTGGTACCAGTCCCTTTGCCTGTGATTGATTGTGATTAGGCATATGAACTAGTTCTGGACAATGAGATATGAAATGACTTCTGGAAATTGTTTTTTCTTCCTCTTAAAAAAGTGATGTGTGGGAAAAGACTGACTTTTTTTTTTCTGACTCTTTCTTCTACAGAAGAGAGACAATGTGTCTGACAATGACACCTGGAAATACAGCAGCCATCATTATAACCTTGTGGAAAACCTATTACTGAGAACAAAGCTGTCCCCAGAGGATGGCAGAGGGGAGAGATGGAAAGAAGCTGGATTTTTGAGGATGAATTGACTAACTCTGAAGCTGGCCTACTTCAAGACTTCTTATGAAATACATTTCCATATTGTTTAAGTCAGTTAAATTGGTATTTTCTTACTTGCAGCCAAAGGCATGCTGACCGATATGCAGGAGAAAGGAGGAAAGAAGAAAGAAAGAAAAAGAAAGAAAGAAAGAAAGAAAGAAAGAAAGAAAGAAAGAAAGAAAGACATTCCTTTATGCCTTCAGAATAGTGAACTAGAGACCAATATATGCTTGTCTTTGGTCTGAACACCTGCATTGCTTCATTTCTTATAAGAGGTATCTTTGTTTTTAATTGCCATAGAGAAGATACCTTTACACAGAATACTTAATAGCTTGGGGTAAAATCTGAATATTTTAGAATTATAAGAGCCTTAACTCCTACTCAAGACTCAAAGAGAGTCAGTGATTTCTCCATGGTCCAGAACCATAGTTAGGGGTAGAACTGGGACTGTGGTCAGGCTGTCTGAAGACCTCCCAGGAGATCTTTCACCATACCATTGTCCCTTTCCCCTCCAGTCCACTCACTGATGCAAGGTCTAAAAGGCTGTGGGTCTGTCTTCATCCCACTTAGAACTCTCCCAAAGAGATGACTTCTGTGGCCTTCCCTTTCTGTCCCTTCCATATGACCCCCCTAAGTTCCAGTCTAGCCATGTTGAGAATGATGACTTAAAAGTGTACACAGGAGATAATTTTCAATTTTAGCTGTTGCCAACTATATCAGCCATGGCTGTCACCCTTCCTGTCTAACTCCTCTTGCCAAAACATGCTGGAAATCATTAAGATGGCCATGTCTCCTTCCCTTGAAATCAGACCCCAGAGGGCTTCCCTGCACTCAAGCCCCAGCTGCTTTTCATTCCAGACCATATCATGTCACAATTATTCCCAATCATGTCTCGTTTGGCTAGCCAGCATGCACCCGACTAGGAGAAATTCCCCCAGTGAGAATCAGAAGTGTGTGCAGCTGTCCAGGGCAGTAGGGGAGATGCCTTGGGACTTGAGTGACAGGCTCAATCATATAATATGGATATTCTCCAAGAGAGGCAGTGTGGTAGTGATGGGCTCAGAAGTCAAGCCAACCCAGCTCAGCTGCTTACTGGATTTAAGACCTTGGACAGGCTATTAAAATTCCCTGTGCCTTAGTTTCCTCACCTATAAATTGAGTATAATATCTTTATTATAGAGTTTTAGTAAATACTAAATGATGTAATATATATAAAATACTTAGACTCTCAAAGTATTTAAAAAGTATCTAGAAGGCATTCAATAAACTATCAATTAAAAATAAGCTTTTGTCATGGAATTATGATAGATTTAGGCTTCAATTTATGCCTTGTTTTTTCTAAGTTAATGCTCTTTACTCTTCTGTTCCCTCACACCCAGGGAAGAGGTTAAGTGTCCATCCTTCCCATTCACAGATTCTTATAGTTGAAGGGAACGTGGAAGTTTGTATTCTGATTTGCTTGATCTTGGCCTCTGATGTACTCTTGCTGAGCAAACAGTATTAAGACAAAGGAAGTCCATCTAATAGGTGAAGCCTGAGATGCCACTACCCCACAAGTCACCATCATCCTGTCTTGAGAAAATATTTCCCAAGAGACCGTTAAGGCACCAGAAAGAACAGCACCCTCTTAAAGGCTTATGGGAGAGGTCAACCTGGCTCTGGCCTGTCCTATCTCCGATTACTCAAGTTATTCTGGGTCGTCTTCAATAGGGGTTTTTCCCTGTCTCTGAGGTCCCCTATATGTCATCTGGTTTTTCAAAGGCTAGCCAGTTCTAGAGAGAAGGCAGCTCTGGGTATTGCTTTAGTCACTTTTAGGAAGGGATAGAACCAAAGGGATGAACCGGGGGTGAAATGGTATACCCTTTGCTCTAAGGAAAGCTCCATCTCTTGACGGAATGACCAACTTGATGTGATCTTGAGAATGTAATATTATTTTTGATGTTTACCATCTTCCCTGGGGGTGGACTGGAGCACTTGAATTTTCCCATGAGACTCTCGGATTTGATCAACAATGACCTCATAATAACTGATAAATTTGGTTAATTCAATTAATGTCCTCCATTTCATTGCCATGGTCATCTTAGCTCCCTGTTCAAACACAGTCATATCATTCACCTCTTGCTATAAGTTTCTTGTCTATACTGATGACTTAGGGATACCAACTCTGCTGTGACAAGCATGATTCTGCATCAGCACAAGCATTCTAAAAAATCCCCCACCATAATTCAGGGAATGCCTTTCACATCTTCTAACAGAAAATAGGAAATATTAAATGAAAAAAAGTTAAACAGATTCTGAAGGGGAACATTTGCTATTTTAAGATTTAAGTAGCTAGAAGATATTTTATGATAAAGTTAGGCAGTCCTTCTATCATGAGGACACTTGAAAAAAATCCCCATTAGGTGCTTGTTTCAAAGACTGGCTTGAATGTGTGGAACAAAATCTGCTGAAGCAGAGAGGTCACTGTAGTGTCAAGTGGCAAGCCCCTGAAGACTTCTGGAAGTCCCTGTCCTTTTTTGGCCATCTGTCTTAAATATTAGGGGACATGCTGGGAATTGGTGAAGGTTGGAGAAGGGTGTCCTTAGAAGCATGGCTCATGGAGGAGGGTCTTGGGCCATAAGTGGTTGCCTCCAGTTCACCATCAGGGATATTCAAATGGGAAGGAGGCACTGGCTCTGGATGGCACTGACATTACCTAAATCTGCGAGCGCCTTCTTGCCTTCTAAGCTTCATGTTTCCATTTAGAGGCAGTACATTTGCCCCCTGCGCAATGCAAAGGGCTAGGCTGCTTGGGCACCCATTTCTCCATCCTCTGCATGCTTACACCCTCACTCCTTTGTCCTTTGTCTTGTTTTTTCCCCCCAGTGTGTGTTCATCAATGGAGCTCCTTCCTTTTACATTCATTATCTCTTTACTAGCCCACTGGCATTTCTATGCTCTGGTTTTCAGCATTTTCCAGCCTCTTCCTCTCATCTTTATCCTCCAATCTACTTTCTTCTCTCTCAAACTTTCCTTCTCTCTGTGCTCTACCCACTATTTTTATTCTTTATTCTCTCTCCCTTGTTATCACCCTACTTTCTCCATTCTGTTGTCTTTTCTTCGTCTCCACAAAGCATTTTCTGAATATATTTTAAGACAGATGTTAGTGCTCTGATAAACACCAGAACTTGACACAGAAATATTTTACCGAGAAACCTTTACACTCCCCATCCATCTTGAGGCACTACAGTGGCTCACAGGCCCAAGTCCCACGTCATTATTCACCAAGCATATATTTAATGTGTGACTTTACTCCAGAATAAGATTAGTTTTTCCAAGATCAGTTATTCATTTCTGAAGTGAATCTATTATTATAGATAAGGAAGCTAAATGGTAGTTTGGTATTACACAAGATACATAACAACCAGGTTGCAAAGAGCACTCTTTCAGGTAGGGGGCTTGGAGGCCAGAGCCTCTAGGAGGTCCTCTTTGACTCTCTGAGATTTATTATTAGATACCTCACTTGCATGTATTATGTGTTCTTCCTCTTGCATCACCCCTGCCAATCTGCTTGTGTGCTTGGCTCTCTCCCCCATTGATGCATAACCTTGCACAGTGTCAGGTATGCTGTAGATGCTCAGTGTGTGAAGCCCACAGAATACCAAGAGATCCTAGTGAGAACCTCTGTCCCAGGTGGTTTCTTTGCTACCTCACCTCTGGAATGGTGGGATTTCTGTGAGTAAGCCACACTGGGAACTTCCATTTGTTTGTGAAACCAGAGAGTATTTCATTTTGAATAGATGTCCAATCAATGGTTCAGCATTTCTTTCCAACAAACATTTCCAGGCCTGTGCTAGGAAATGTAGGTTATTAAAAATACTGAAATAGATGATCATGCTTTCTCTCCTAAAGGGACTGACAGTCTGGTGGGAGGTCCTTCCTTAGTCTTGACTTTAATTTTTCCCAAATCCCAAATTTTGGCTATTTGCACAGCTGTCTGAAATAGAGAGGCCTCCTCAGCTCTGGCCTTCTGGCCCCACTGGATCTGAGCTTGACATCTGCTGGTGCCCATGGGACCTAGGCAGTGGACTCACCTCTGCTAAAATTTTCTAATGTATAATTAACCCATGTTAAGTACAAATGTATTTTCTGAACCAGGACTTGTATAGAATATGCTATCAGGAGCATTGTATGTTTTCTGGAGATTATTACCCTCATTTTTATTTGCAAATAGGTGTGCAGCCTCCCCCCCCCCCGCCCAGAATTATTTCCAGCATTGTGAACAGGCTTCATAAACTCTTGGTTGTAATGCTACATTTAGCTCACAAAAATTTCATTGAGCTCTATCATGCTTACAAGAGCCGCTTTTACCCACAAAGCCACCTTGTGTAGGAACTGATCCAATTTAAGGGAATCAAAGACTCACCTGTCCTACAGGAGGAACCTTCTGGGTTGAACAAAGAAGTTTATTATCTTGGGCATGGTGATGGTTCACAAGTTTCTACATATGCCCAAACCTATCTAATTGCATGCCTTAAGTAGAGGTGGCTTAACATATGTCAATCATAGGTCAATAAAGTTGTTAAAAAAAAACCTCACTGGGCCCCAAATATCTCCCTTTCCTCAACCTGAAATTCATCATTTTGTTTTCTGTCACTGTCTTTGACTTTGTCTATGAGACAGTCATTTGGTTCTATCAGGTTTCATGACACAAACATGGCTAGGGAAGTAAGAGTACAGCCAACAGATTCTCACACTCCTGCATCAGTTAAACTAGGTTACTTACTTTTTAAGAACTGGGATTCAGAGCTCAAAGTGGACATAACTGGAGTTCAGATGAGTCAGATGAAGAGGGAGAAGTAATTTTGGTGCCTGAAGAAATTTGGAGGAGGCGGGAACATGATAAATTGACTCAGTGGCCAATCAGATTCTGAGGAGTGGAACCCAGGAGATAAAAGTGTCAACTTCTGTGAATTTGTGTTAGAGGTCAACCTTGTTATTGATCAATGAACTATTTTATTCCTCTTCTATTTTTAGTGTAAATGGTGCACTTGCTGGAGGCTTTGAAGTCCTGCAAACATGGGTGTGCCTACTCAGTCTACCACTGATTAGATGTATGACTTCTAGCAAATTTTCCAACTGACTTTAGCTTCAATTTCTTAGTGTTTAAAAGGGCACAAGAATATTTATCTCAATAGTTGTTGTGTGGCCCAAACAGGATAATACAAATGGAGAGCTTCACCTACTGCCATGCACATAGTAGAGCCTGTGTTTCTCCCCATTTCCTCCTAAACTTTCCCTACATTAAAAAATATCTTACTTATGCATCTTTTGAAGATTCATCAAACCCATTTTAAAAAGTGTGTGTACATATCTTTTTTTCTAATTATAGAAGAAATCCATTCTAACGGTTTAAAAGAATGAAGAATACAAATTGATCAGTTGAAAAAAAAATCTCCCTTCCTTATGAGTTCTTAGGAGAAAACACATCCCAAAATATAAAAAATTCATGGTAACCCCTACAGACTTATGTACAGGCAAGTAGTTGTGGAGTGGACAGGACATGGGGCTCTGTGTCACATGAATTTCGTTCACCCCCTTACTACTTTTGGTTAGGGGATACTAGAAATCAAGGCTGACACTTATTTTCAGAGATATGATTGTCTTATTTTAAACCAAAGAGAAAAGGCAATTTGGCATAATTTTAGATTGCAGAGTTCGACAATGCTTGCTCAGTGTTGAGAGGAGAGGGTGGCTGTGCCACGTGACCCCCAAGCATATCTCACAGTTCTGCTGTTTCCTTTGTAATAAGGCCAAACCCAGTGCATCCAATTTTACTCTTGATTTGCTCTTTCTCCCAACCTTCAAGAATAAGAGAAGTGGCCTCCGAGTTATCACTGGCTGTTCTTTTTCCCCTCCATCCCAGCTCCATCACTAAGCCACACCTGGTACAGTGTACATCTTGCCCTATCATTTCTCTGCCTCTCCAGCCAGCACATTACCCTCTACACACACAATCATTTCTTCCCTTGCCAACTGTTCTACCTCTAGCACCAACCAACCACTCCTTTAAATTAGAGGCATGCTATCAAGAGCTAGAAGAGACCTCAGGGGTCATCTCATCACTCCTCCTCCCGCATAGCATCAATGCCTAGGTTACGTAGATGGATGTGCTGCATCTTATATCCTGATGCCCAGGTATGTGTGGCCTAGAATACACTGGAAGCATGCGCCAGAGCAGAGCAAGGGATCAACTTATGTGTGGAGCTGGCTGGAATCAGCTGGTATCAATTACTCTTAAAGCAAGGGAAGGTTCGAGAGCTCTCTAATTTTGGGATTTTGTATATCACCAGGAAAAACTCTTCTCTGAACAGTTTAACTGCTTGTGCCTCTCTTAAGCCTAAGAACTTCTACTTAGTCCATTAAGGGGATTGATTGAAGGTTTAATCCCCTTGGGGTAGTGATCGGTGTCCTCATAGCCTAGGCCAGTCCTATGGTGTCCCTGTCTGCAGATATATGTATCTGACATTGTAGCCATATAGAAGCATGTCCCTGTTCACACTTCATGCCTTTGCACGCACTAATCCCTCTGACTAGAATGTTCTTTCTACCTTTCTCACCTAGAAAATGTATGGTCCAACTTCTCTTCTGTGACATCTTGCCTCCCTTGGGGGCCACCTTGCTTGTGATCATGATCCTCTTATAACCCTAACAGGGGTAATAATAAAGACAACAATGGCAATGAATATTTACTGAGTATGGACTGTGGGCAGGGCACTGTGCTAATAAATATTTATTATTTTATTTAATCAGAAATAATTTTGTTATGATGTTACTCTTAGAGCTAAGGAAATGGAGCCTTAACGAGGCTAGCCATTTACCCCAGGTTACAGCTAAGAAATGCTGGCCTGGAGCTCAGACTTAGGTTTGACTTCAGAGCCCAAACCCGAGTTATGACATTGCCTGTCATCCCTTCCCATGTTGTCTTAACAGTTATCGGTGAGCAAGTCTTGCTTCTTGAGGACAGGGGCCATCGACATACCCGCAGTGCCCAGAACAGTGCCAGGCATATACTAAGTGTTGAGTAAATGCTTGTTGAAGAGATGAATAAAGAAACAAATTTCAGTGGAGCCCTCCCCTCATCCAACAGTCCTTGAATCAAACCCAGTGACTTGGGTGGAGGCATGTCTGTCTGTGCCCAGGAGCAGCAGCAGCAGATGGTGCTGCTGGGCTGTGGTGTCCCTGCACTCCTGCACCGAGCTGTGCTCTCTCCATCCCCTGTCCTCCTTCTCTGAAGAAGCCCTGTGTTCTAGGAAGATGGCCAAGCAAAGCCATGAGTCTTCCAGCAGGAAACACCTGGCTGGTCAAAGCCTTTTGCAAAGCTTTGTTTCCACAATTACCCTTTATTTCCCACTCCCTCTTAGATTTCATGCAAGCCAACTGGTATTTCTTTTTAAACAGCTGAGCACACCAGATGGAAGGGTAGGGGGAGGTGGGGGCACAGTGAAAGGCAGGAAGGGGACGGACGAGCAGGGGCTCTGGAGGAGGGGGGAACGTTCTGGAACATGCGATGTGGGGAGAAAATGCCAGACAGGTCCGCAGAGGTAGGAAGGGAAGAAAGAGCTGTAAAAGCGAGCAGCTACCATATGTGTGCGCGCACATACACACAGAGCTTTCAACACACCATTAAAATAGAGAAAGAAACGTTCTGGTTTCCGTAGCAACAAGGCCTATGGGTGCCTCAGCCAGAAAAACTTATTGGAAAAAAAGGCATTTGCCTGTTAAGGAGCCTGATGAATTGGGAGATAATTATACAGCATTCCGCCACCACTAAAGCACACAAATACACTCCAGCAAATTTTTTAAAGAGCACGGATTGTCACAAATCCCATGAGGGCAGAGGGTGGGAGTGAGAGAGGCAGCCAGCCAGGGGGAAAGGCTCCCGGGATGGTTTTAGGTGAACACCCAGGGAGGCGGGCAATCGCGAGGGAGAGGCTAGAACCAGCTCGTGAGTCAGTCATCAGAGATGTAGGGTGAGGCGACGGCTTGATGTATTTCTCTCTGATCCGAAAGGGGCCAGTACTGTGAGTCCTATTCTTCCTGTACCTTCAGGAAGTAGTGGGTAGATGTGTAAAATCTCAGCTGTTAGATTCAATATGACAGTTTGCTGACCAGAGTGGTGGGATCCGTGTTTGTCAGGGCCCTGTTACTGCAATAGAATGAGCCACGTGAATCGCACAGTACATCTGGTCCCCACATGCGGTGGGACAAAAGGGGAGACTCTTTAAAATTGAGTAGGGTGATATAGGATCTTGATCAGGGTAGAGGGAAAGGAAAAGCATCATAATTTGGTACTCACAGCACAGGACCAGTGCTGGGCATACAACAATTGCTAAATGAGGCCTCTGGGTGGCTCAGTGGTCGAGCATCTGCCTTTGGCTCAGGTCATGATCCCAGGGTCCTGGGATCGAGTCCTGCATCCAGCTCCCTGCATGGAGCCTGCTTCTCCCTCTGCCTGTGTCTCTGCCTCTCTCTCTATGTCACTCATTACTAAATAAATAAAATCTTTAAAAGTTTCCAAATATAATATTTAGCATGTGCATGGAGGACTGAATGGATACATGGAAGGATGGATGTTATGTAAGTGGACTGATGAATGAACAGATAAGGAATCATGAGTAACTCTGTACCTATCTTCTTTCCTCTAGCTCATGCATAGGGATTTATTTGCAACTCAGTTTTGTCCTCTGGAAGATGGGCATGGAGCAGTCATACTCTGAGAGGTGGAGTCTTTGAGAGTCATTCCCTGAGATAAGCCCCCAATGTCCTGAAGCTAGAGGTGGCTGGCATCTTCAGGAGACTTTGAGAAGTTGGATTTTCCCCACATGTTCTTCCTCACTGTGGATAGCATACCCTGTGTTGCACCCTTCTAGTGATATAACCTGAATTCCAGAGAAGAGCTTGCCCACCTCATCAAAGTACCAGGACACTTTCTGTAGTACATGGGCTCTCAAATTTGATCTGAGTCAGTTTTGTTTTATAATTTTATTTTATTTTATTTTATTTTATTTGAGAGAGAGCGAGAGAGCGAGAGAGAGCCAGTGCACAAGCAGGGGGAGTGGCAGGCAGAGGAACAGGGAGAAGCAGGCTCCTTCGCTGAGCAGGGAGCCTAATGTGGGACTTGATCCCAGGACCTGGAGATCATGACCTGAGCCAAAAGCAGATGCTTAACCGACTGAACCACCCAGGCACCCCTGAGTCAGTTTTCATTCTCTGATTTCCTATAGTGCTAGCGGGCTCCTCATTTGACCCTTCACAGATGCTATTTTATAATCGTAAGTTATTATTTAGTTTTTTCTCTATGTACGGCACGTCTTTCCAACTAGACTGTGCTCTTGCAGGCTGGAGCCCCTAGAGAAACTTTTCATCACGCCAGCCCCTAGCAGAGAACATTGCACACCAAACCATTGCATGCTTGCAATGCTAACACCATGGAGAACAAGGACATTGATCCATAGCCTTTAAGAACCAACTGAAAGCCTCAAGCTCCATCCCAAGCTAGGATCAGCTCCATGCCAAGAAGCTTCTTGCACACCAAACACATCATTCTGTTCAGGCAGGGGCTGTGTGAACTGATGAGAAAGAAAGGGAAGGAGTCAGGGAAAACGAGGGAGGATTCACTCCTGTGTTGCTCACAGGCACATGGCCTGTTCTCAAACCGTATGTATCACAGTCATGTCCCAAAGGAGTCCTGCTAGGGAAGGGAATGCAAATAGCATCGGACAGCTTCTCTCTCCTGGAGAGAGAGGTTAGGGCAAGAACGCCTCAGATGCTACTGCATCTTTGTCACCACAATCCTGGAGGTGCATTTTTCATATACTCCGCTTCCTAGACAAGAAAAAATAGAGATTCAGAGAGGCTGAGCAAAGTGCTCAAGGTCACACAGTTAGTGAGCGACATACATACATTGGATTTACACTGTGCCTCAAGTGTCCAGGCTCTTCACTCCTGTCTTATATTGGCTCTTGTGACTCAGGCTCACCGAAGGCACTGGAAGAAGCCCAAGTATGTTTCATTTCCCTGGATAGATAGATGCCTCTTCTAAAATGCAGCTGGTTTGGGAGCATGAAAGAGGAAATCGGATCAGAGCCCACTGCTAGTTATAATGAAGATGAAGGAAGCAGAGTTCAAAGCAGGGAAAAACTTATAAGTCTTATTTTGTGTAAGCATCATATTAAACAGATTCCGTTCCAACCATAAACAGATTTTCACATTTCCACCTTCTCCCCTCCCATTCCCCTCCAACAGCCCCCACCATCTCTGACAGATTGTTCCCTTCCTTCTTGTTTAGATTATAAGTAAGCAAATTTGGCTTTCCTTCCATTCTCCGCCCCCCGGCCCTGCACCATCTGGGGGTGCATATTTCTTACCCCAGTTTCTTTTAAAATCCTCCCTTTTGCTTTCTGTCCAGCGGCCCCTTCGCTTGGGAAGCTCTGCGGAGAGTTTCTCCGCCGGCCGCCAGGGGTCGCAGCCGAGCAGCCGGAGCCGCGTCTCCGCAGGGGCGCCCGGGCCGCTTGCCGGGAACCGCGAGCCCGGCTCCTGCAGGCCCCCGCGCACCGCATTAATCAGGCCGCGGCGCTGCGGTGCTGTCGGAGGGGAGTGACACGCGGGGCTGGGACCCAGATCGGGCTCTTTCAGGCAACCGGAGCCCGGCCGCCTCAACTGCCTTGCCCCGGGCTCCGAGCAGACGGTGCCCAATCACGCGGAGCGGGGCCAGCCGCCCGCCCGGCCCCGGGGTCGTGGCTGCCTTTCAGTCCTCGGATTCCTTCATCGGCAGCGGAGAGAGGTGGAGTTGCAGCGGCGGGGCAGCTCGGGGTGCAGAGGGGAGGACGCGCTCGCCACCCCCCGCCCCCGCGCTGCCACCAGCCCAGGCCCGCAGAAGCCCAGTGGGCTCCGCTGCCGCACGCACGTGGACCCGCACCGCCCGCCAGTGATTCCTCCCGCACCTCGGAGAGACTTGGCCCAGCCTCTCATGGTCCCTGCATGTGCCTGGAAAGCAAGGCCTCTGCCAGAATTTTATCAGATGGCATGCAGAGGAGGAGAGGGAGCACGTGCTTCCTTTAGCATGAATTTTTCAACATTACATTTTCATTTCTCTGCCCTATTTCTCTCAATTCCTCCCACTGCTCTTTTCAGAGCTGGAGTTGCTTCTTAAGATTTGATGCGATTACTGGGCACCTAACATGGAGGCATGGGAGTGGGGAGAAAGGGGGGAGAGGAGCCCAAGGGGAGGGGGAAGGGGTGTGCCAGCCCCCAGGGCTGGCTGAGGCTCTTGCCACTCTTGGGAAGCACACTGTCGAGCAGTTTTATTCAAGCCAGTGAGGGGAACCAACAGGGGTCCATGAGGCACCTTCCCTCTTTCCCTACCGGGTCCGCTTTCCGTCCTCTTTTCCCCTCCTGTTCTTCTCTCCTTCCCTTTGATCCTTCCTTGAAGACAGGGGCAAGCACACCTCTAGACAAATACGCATGTGCAAATACATGCTTATAATACAAGACAGACTTTGATCTTTTATGGTAAGTTTTAAAGGCATAAGGAGCTATGGGAAGAGAAATTAAGGTTGCTGAAAGGATCTGGTAGGTTTCTTTGACGTCAAGTGGGATCTGAGTTGGATCTTGAGAGATGGGTAGGAATTCTGCAAAAGGAAGAAGGGCATGCTGGGCAGAAAGAAGAGCTTGGACAAAGACCTAAAAGCGAGGGATATCATAGCATTTGAGGAGAGTGAAGAGTAGCTGCAGTGATCCTGCGCAGGTTGAGGGAAGGGATGCCCTGAGTGTAAATGCACCCAGGAGGTTGGGTCAGGAGATGGAGAGTTCTGCATGTCCAAATAAGGAGGCAGGGCATTGTATAAAACAGGGAAGGGGACGCCTGGGTGGCTCAGCGGTTGAGCGTCTGCCTTCAGTTCAGGGCTTGGTCCTGGAGTCCCAGGATCAGGTCCCGCATCAGGCTCCCTGTATGGAACCTGCTTCTCCCTCTGCCTGTGTCTCTACCTCTCTACCTCTGTGTCTCTCATGAATAAGTAAATAAAATCTTAAAAAAAAAAAAAAAAAGCACGGTGAAGCCCATTGAAGCTTCCCGTGGCACGACAGATTTGTAGTCTAGGGGCATCCCTCTGAAGGGTGGGGGATGCTGAACAAGGGAGATCTGTTTGGAGGCCACTATGGTGGTCGAGGCACAGAACAGGAGGGCCTGAACTAGGGCTGCCACACTGGGAGTGGAAAGAAGGTAGAAACCATGTGGAGGGGCACCAGGCTTGCTTCCCAATACCTTCTCTCCCCACCGGCCATGTCTTTCCCCTCTCCTACTCTTCATCATAGCTGGCAATCTCCCAAATGGAAACTGCTGGAACAGTACTCCCTCTCCTCCCAACCACCAGGTCTACACATGCACCTGTGTCTGTATCACTGTGTCCATCCTTCCTCCTCCAGGGATGCAAAAAAGTCCCCCTCATCAAAGGCCAGTACATCCCCTCTGCTCTTCTAAAGGGTTTTTCTCTTTCATTTTACTCATTCTTTCTCCTGTACCACCCCTGTTCCCCTTTTGCATATTCATTCCCACCAGCACATGCATGTGCTTGATTATTCCCCATCTTCACAGAAGCCTCAAGAGAGGCTACATTCCTCTTTACCTCTAGCCTCATTTATTGTAAAACTTCTCCAAAGTATTGTCGACACATACTGCTTCCATTTCTTCACCTACACCTACAGATTACTATTTGGTTTGCTCCAATCTGGCCCACAGTATTTCTTTGCCAAAATTACTCCTTAATTTTTATTATCCTAAGCCCAGTGGATGGGTTTCTGGCCTTATCTCGGTCTTTTAGTAATATCTGATGTGTTTGACTCCTCCCTTCTTTACAAAACACTCTTTTTTTCTTAGTTTTGTGACATTCACACTCTCCTGGATTTTTTTTCTATATCACTGGTCTCTGCTTTTCATGCAATTTTGCTGGCTCATCCTTGTAGACAGGACTTCCAAATGATGAAGGACCTGGTTATGGGGCCTCTTCTCCTCTTCTCTTCCCTTCCTTTCTCTCTTTTCCTATCTCTTGGGTTCTCATCCCTTCATCTGTGTACTCCCATGGCATAAATACCATCTCTACAATGATGCCTTCTGAATGGGTCTCCATTCCAGAGCTCTCCTCATGGGGCTCCAGGTTGTTATATCTGTCAACTTGACATCTCTACCACGATGTCTCATTGGCATCTTAAATTTAGCATGTCTAAAACAAAACGCTTAATTCCCTGCTGTACCCACTGCCAGCTGGCCCTGTTCTTCCTTCTATGTCCCCAATCACGAAACGGCATTATCATCCACCTAGTTACTTACACCAGAAGCCCTGAGTCATTCTTAATTCTTCCTTTTCCCTCATCTCCATATCCCATCCATCAGCAAGTTCTATCAGGTTTCCCTCCAACATATGTCTAGTATTGGTCCATTTCTCACCACACTCACTGCCTTCCTGTAGTTCAAGTCATTACTACCTCTTACCTGGTCTAGTGCAAAAGCTTTGAATCTGCCTCCCTGCTCTACCTCTTGCCCCCACCACCTTCTCATAATTCATTCTTCATGCATCAGTGAACTTTTAAAAGCATAAACCAGATCAGATCCCTGCTCTGCTTAAATGCTAACATTTGATTTCCCATCGCACTTAGAATAAAACCAAATGTCTTGAATGGTCTCCAAGGGCCTTCATGATCTGGCCTCTGGCCACTCCTCACCCTAATCCAATTATGATCACTCCCTCCTCAGTAAGGTCTATCCCAAAAGTCTCATTGCTGGTTTTTGGACATGTGAAGCTCTTGCTCTCCCTATAGCCTTGATATCTGCTGACTCTTGAGCCTGGATTGTTTGTTCTTCCCATGGATTTTTTATGAGAGGCTCCCTTCTCATCCTATAGAGGATGCTTTCTTGACCCACAATCACCCACATCACCCTACTCATTTCTTTCAGATTATTGATCACATTTTGCAGCACAATGCTTATTTGTCTATTGTCTGTCTCCTCAGACTCAGAAACTCATTCATCTAGTTCACCCTTACATTCTCAGCACCAAGCAATGCCCCTGGCTGTGAATTAGTAGTGTTATCAGTAAGGTAGAATGACTCTGGTTATCCCATATACAGAGCAAAAGAGGAAGGGAGTTCTATTAAAATTGAGAAGGGGATACTGTAAGAACACTAATTCCTGTTCTTGTGAGAGGGACAAAGGAGAAAGTAGGGCTTTGGTGGGGGTGAGGGTGAGTATGGAAATGATTTCATTTTGAGTGTGAGATGCTTGCAGGCCTTTCAGCTGGCAGATGAGCATGTAAGTCTACAGCTTGGTGAAGAAATGAAGACTAGAGATATAGGTTTGGAAAATACCTATGCCAAAATGATCATGAAAGCCATGAACATGGATGAGGATGATTGTGGGTGTTAGAGTGACAGCAGGAGAGAGAAGGGCACTAAACCTTAGGCCTTAGGTGGTGCCTGTATTTAGGGATGAAAATAAGGAGGAGTGTGGGAAGGAGAGTGAGAGGCAGGAGGAAAACCAGGAGAAGTATTACTGGTGTATAGGAAAGGTGAGATTTAAAAAAAAAATGATAGTAAACTTTCAGTTCAGTTCAACAAGTATTTATTGTGCTGTTTCTCTATGCTAAACTCCATATTTTGCTCTAGGACTACAAATATAAATAAACTCTCATTGCTTCTGTGGGGGTTAGAGTCTGTAAGGGGAAATATGATATGTAACAGTATTTATGTAAATAAAAAATATATACTGATACAAAATAACATTATGTACTTTATAAGTGTATACCCAGACATAACAATACATGTTGAATATATTAGAGCAGTTTCTCATGGGGAAGCACAGAAGTGTAGAAGAGGGATAAAAAGGAATCAATACATAGGTAAAACAAGAGGGGGGACTCAACCATACAAGGGTATTAGAATTCTGTGAGTGGAAGTTTTTGATCATTTAACCATCTGTCCACCACCTAGATTCTTGCAGTTTTTTTCTTTAATATTGAAGCACCTTTTTAATACTACAAAGTGCTACATATTTGTTGTAAAGTTTTTAAATGGTAGAGAGAGTATAATTAAGGAAATAAGCATCACTTGATATCCTATTGCCCAGATATAACCTATGCTAATATTTTGTAATTATGAACACATATACATGTATGTCTATTTTTGGTGCCTTTTATTATTTAAAAATTGCTAGCAGTTTCTAATTCAAATCACCTAGGAACACATCCTCTTTTGGGAAGAACCACTTGCATATCTCCAGTGACAGTGAAAGGGAAGTATCTATCTGCCTATTGTTTCAGGAAGAAACTATAGTAGGTTTTTGTTTCATGAGGGCCTAAGTCTCAGTGGAGGTGGTGATGAAGGTGGTAGAAGTATGTAGTGAACTTCCCTAAAATCCTTTTACTCCCACTGATTTACAAAGAAGTCAAAGAACCTTTTTGAAGAAGGGAAATAGCATTTCTTCCACTGAGGTCCAAGATTATTAGTTCACATCCAATATGATGGTGGAAGCCCAGATGCCCAGAAAAGGAGAAGGAAAAGAGGCATCTTCTCGCCCAGGGAAGGCACTCAGGGAAGGCTGGAGCCACCCTGGATTATGACCACATGTTAGGGAACAACTGTGGGTGGGTAAACACTGAAAGTATTGTACCCCCAAGACCTTTAACATCAGAACTCAAGCTTGCTTAGCATGATGTATGATGTGCACACAGCTGTGCTGAACTCTGGGGCAAGTCTCATCATCTCTCTCTAACTGTGAGCAACATAAGTAACCTGAGAGTAGCTGTAAGTCTGGGTTACTCCAGCACTTCCTGTGGTGAGCAGGGCCTTGGGAATAGAGTGTTTCTTGCAGTGTGCAAAACCTAACAAAGGATTCATGGACCTCCTCCTTTGGCACAAGTGCTTAATGGTGGTGACAGCAGCTAAAGCTGCAGTATTGGGCCTTTGGCACATTGACCAAACTTTCCATTTTCATTTGTCTCTTTATCAGACAGGGCAATAGTAACTGATTGTTTTGGCCTCAGTCAGAAACTACCTCACTTACTTCTGGGACTTTTGAAAGATGTTATTTGGGGAGGAAGGATGAATTGTTCATGACTGATGGAATGCGAGTTTAAAGTCATTTATTTGGCTTTTAAATGAAGTGAAACTTGATATTTACCTCAAATGGGTAAAGCAAAATTACACACACATACATGTTTGTCTATCTATCTATCTATCTATCTATCTATCTATCTATCTATCATCTATCATCTATTTATATCTACATATATATGACACTTCTATGTACTGCTGGGACCACAGTGGAGAACAAGACAGTCTACTCTCTGCAAATCAGAAGTTTATGTTTTAGTAGGAGGGTAGAGATATAAGAGTGATATGAGATGAGATATGTAGTAAGGAATTTGGCCTTGCCCAAAACAGGTTTGGCCTTTGCTCCTGGGAAGTAAGTAACCTCTAAACACTTGGAATTTCCTGAGTGATAGGAGTGTCTGAGGAATGCCCCTCAGAACCCACCTGATATTGTAGGCTAACAAGGTGGGTCATGGTGGGCCTCTTGGGCTACATGATATCAGTACCAACCCTGGGGGAGGTGGAGACGCATAGACTGAGTTCAGCCATGTGGGCAATAGTTCAATAATGAAGACCCAACAAAAGCTCTGGACATTGAGGCTCATGCAAGTCTTTTTGGTTGGCAATTCTCTATGTATAATGTCATACTATGTGTCCTGGAGGAGGCCACACCATGTGTGACTCTTCAGGGGGAGGAGAATCAGAAGTGCTACTTCTGGACCCAGCCCAGACTTTGCCCCAGTATCTTTTCCTTTGCTGGTTCTAATTTTTATCCTTTCCCTATGACTGTGAGTGTAATAGTTTTCTGTGAATTCTGAGTCTATCTAGCAAATTATCAAAACAGAGGTGGTTTGAGGAAGCCCATGAAGTTGCAGTTAGTATCAGAAGTCTTGAGCAGACCTGGCATCTGGAAGACTGTGTCCTAAAACCCTACAATTTGGTTAGCTTCAGGTACTAGACAAAACAAACAATTAGACAAAACAAGAAAATCCTCCAATACATGGAAAAGTTACTTTCAGATAGTGACAGTTTCTGAAGAAAATAAAATACGGTGATGTAAAAGAAAATGATGGGGTGTGGGAATATGTGGACTAGGTTGTTGGGGTCTAGAGCTGAATCTTCAATAACAAGGCAAAACCAGTCAGACAGTGATCTCAGGGTAGAACATTCCAGGCAAAGCCAACTAGAGGCACAAGCCAGGTGTTTTTTTTTTTTTTTTTTAAAGGAAAAACAGTTTAGTGTGGCTGGAGTGAGCGAGGTACAAAGAAAGAGATGGATGGGATTCTATTTTTGCAGGGGTTTCTTTATAGGCCAGGTCTGGCCTTTGCGTTTTGTTGTTAAGTATGATTGGAAATTCACTGGAAGATTTAGATAAGTGAGTAGCATGGCCTGCTTGTGTTTTTTTCTTTTACTTATTTATTCATTTTTAAATTCCAGTATAATTAACATATAATGTTATATTAGTTTCAGGTGTACATTTGGCTTCCCAAATGTCTTCTGCAACTGTCAACAACTGTATACGTTATTCAGTGCTTATTATGATAAGTGTATTCTTTAATCTCCATTGTCTATTTCATGCACCTCCCCTCTGATAACTGACAGATTCTCTATATTTAAGAGTCTAGGTTTTTTTATTGTTGTTTGTTTTGGTCTCTTTTTTTCTTTGTTCACTTTTTAAAAAATTTCACATATGAGTGAAATCATATGGTATTTGTCTTTCTCTGACTTATTTCACTCAGCATTATACTCTCTAGATCTATGTATTTTGTTGCAAATGGCAAGATTTCATTCTTTTTATGGTTGGGTAATATTCTAATATATATATATATATATATATATATATATATATATATATCACCTCTTTCTTATCCATTCATCAGTCAATGAATACTTGGGTTGCTTCCATTTTTGACTATTATAATTAGTGCTACAATAAACTTGGGGATGCATATATCTTTTTGAATTAGTGTTTTCGCATTTTTTTGGGTACAGACTATTGGGACTACATCAAAATAAAAAGCTTCTGCACAGAAAAGGAAATAATCAACAAAATAAGGACAACCTACTGAATGGGAGAAAGAAGATACTTTTAAGTAATACATCCAATAAGGGGTTAAAATCCAAAATATACAAAGAATTGATAGAACTCAAAACCAAAAAAAACAAATAGTCCAATTAAAAATGGACAGGAGACATGAATGGACATTTCTTTAAAGAAGACATACAGATGGCCAACAGGCACATGAAAAAAGCTGCTCAACATCACTCATCATTGGGGAAATGCAAATCAAAACCACAATGAGCTATCACCTCACATCTGTCAGAATGGCTAAAGTCAAAAACACAAGAAATAAGAAGTCTTGGCGAGGATGTGGAGAAAAAGGAGCATTCATGAACTGTTGGCGGGAATGCAAACTAGTGTAGTCATTGTGGAAAACAGTATGGAGTTTCCTCAAAAAATTAAAAATAGAATTATATGACCTGCTTATGTTTTTTTACATGCACATACAGAATGTTTATATAAAAGTGGTTAAACTGGGGGTGGTAGAAGGGGAGGAGGGCGGGGGGTGGGAGTGAATGGGTGACGGGCACTGGGGGTTATTCTGTATGTTAGTAAATTGAACACCAATAAAAAATAAAAAAAAAGTGGTTAAGATGAATGGATAAAGAGGATGTAGTATATGTATACAATGGAATATTCCTCAGCCATTAGAACAACAAATACTCACCATTTGCTTCAACATGGATGGAACTGGAGGGTATTATGCTGAGTGAAGCAAGTCAATCAGAGAAGGACAAACATTATATGGCCTCATTCATTTGGGGAATATAAATAATAGTGAAAGGGAATAGAGGGGAAAGGAGAGAAAATGAGTGAAAATATCAGAGAGGGTGACAAAACATGAGAGACTCCTAACTCTGGGAAATGAACAAGGGGTAGTGGAAAGGGAGGTGGGCAGGGGGTTGGGGTGACTGGGTGATGGGCACTGAGGGGGACACTTGGTGGGATGAGCACTGGGTGTTATGCTATATGTTGACAAATTGAACTCCAATAAAAAAATAAAAGAAATTTAAAAAGGGGTTATATACTGCTCAGTATATACATATACTGCTCACTTATTTGGTAGCTTGCTATTTTTGCCCAAGAGTATATAATATCCCATCATATCTATTTTGTGTGAGAAGTGCAATGACATATATTTGCAGTGAGACCTACAGAGCAGGGGCATTTCCAGGCTAAGTCATCTTGGAAGATTTCCTGGAAGAGCATTCTTGAGCCACGTCATAGAAGATGAGAGGTACTCAGCCTAATGGACGAAGTAGTGAAGGGAATCTTGACAATAGGGATCACATATGGGTACAGAGGAGAGAAGCAAAAGGGGGGGGGGGTAGGTCTCCTGTGCTGGATGCTGCAAGAGTTAAAAAGGACAAAGAGGCCACTGGAGTTAATTTTTTTTAATTGAGATGAAATTGACGTATAACATATTAGTTTTGGGTATATGACACAATGATTCAATGTTTGTTTATGTGGCAAAATGACTACCATACTAAGTCTAGTTAACATCCATCCAAACATAGTTTTTTTCTTCTGATGAAAACTTTTAAGATCTATTAGAGTCAATTTTTTAAGAGGAGATAACCAGGAGTGTTAAAAGATCAGCTTCAGGGATGTTGTAAAGCTGTGATTTAAACAGGCATTATTGGATTACAGGGACAGAAACTACTCAACTAAGAAGTGCAGTTGGTTATTTTAAGGATATCACAGACACTGGATATCCAAGAATAGGAAACATTAGAATTGGAACTGGAAAGTCAGGAACCAATGCCACTCCTTCTGTTTTTCATGGTGAGAATCTGATTATCTAGCATAGGACATTACTGTACCTGTCCATTCCAGGTCCAGTTAGCTTGGGCAGGTTGCAATTGCAAAGAAAGCATGGGTTGCGCAGGCTTCTCAAATGTGTTCTGCAGCTGTCCTAACGATTGAGAGTGCTTAGAGCCAGAGTGCTTGCATCAGCTGTGTGATCTTGGACTAATGGCTTAAAAACTCTGTGTTCAGTTTCTTTCACTAAAAAACAGTAGTGTTTATTGGGCAATATTGTTATTATGAGGGCTAAATGAGTTAATACAAAATATATAAGCGCTGGCAGATAGAAAGGTGTACCTGTTATTTTTGTTAGGAACTGATGAGAGAATAAGAAAAATAGGAAAGGAGATTATACCAGAAGAAGTTCAGCAGTGAAGGAAAGGAGAGAAATACAGTAGTAGTTTCCTGGGAAATCAGTAGGGATGGGGGCATGTACCAGACCCAGGAAGTATGAATACCTTTATTGGTTCAGGGAACAGAGCCAGGAATGATGCAACTCATGAGAATAAGGACAGAAAACTGATGGGGCAAGGCTGCAGAGAATGTAGAAAGGTGTGGCATGAACAGCAGAGATGGAGAAAGAGCAAAGGGTGATGGAGATACACAGGGTCATTGGGAAGGAGAAAATTCACCTCTACAAGCCCTGCTTACTACTGTGAAGGAGTTAGCAGAGTCTCTGCTAAGAATAAAGATTAATAGGATCTTTGAGGGCTTAAGGGAATCAAGACAGCTTCAAGATAATTTAGATGCTCCTCTTTTATGAAAAAAAAAAAAAAAAAAAAAGAAAGAAAAAGCCCAAACTTCATAAGATTCGTAAGTTCCTTTCTTTTCCAGACCCCAACAACATACTGGATATACCCCTCTGATGGCACTATCATATTTTATAATAATGACTTGTCTGTCTGACCCACTTTCTTAAATGTTATCTTTATGAGTTGATAAACCTTAGTTGGTCAGCAAATTTCCCGTAGTTTGAAGTGTGAATGAGAAAAAATTACCCTAACTGGATGAAGCCAACTCAGAAGAAAAGGTACAAAAATACTATCTGTTTGCTAAGCCACCCTTCTGTGAAATAAATTAAAAATCATAGGCAAACACTGCCTTGGGTCAGAGTCAAGGATTGTTGAAAATTTCAGCCCCTTCAAAAAACTGTTGAATAAATAAATTGTGTTGATACGATGAATTTTATATAAATCTATTAGAGATGAGAAAAAGATAATTTCTGGGAGCATTCTAAACACTTGAACATGTTTGGTGAGTGAATGGATGAGTGCATGGGTAACACTGAAGATAACTGAGATGAGGAAGAAGGTATGTGTCTTTACTCAAGTCTTCCTGTTTTATGATTTTCATAAGCAAGATAGAATCAGTTTGTGTAAAGAGGCTGTAAAACTCACTGATTATATCTATCCAGGATTATAAATTGGTAGAGTAATATGGAGGAGGATCCTCCAAACAGATTTTGTTTTTCTAGTGGTCCTCAGAACCTCTGGAGTTGATCCCAGAAGGTTGTCTTAAGGATGCTTCCTCAAAACTATGCAAAACGTGGAACCGAACATCTTCTGGTGGATAGCCTGTTAGTTCCTGAAGTGCCCTTGGATTATTCTGGGTACAGAGTGTGTGTGTGTGGGGGTGCCTAGGTCTTTTGATCATCTTATGCTGGTTTGCATAGAGGATCCTGAGATCAGATGCTTAACTGACGAGCCGCCCAGGCAACCCCATCAGGGAAATTTTTTCACTGGATTTTGGGATGAGATGGTTCTGCTTTTTATGCTAGGTGTTCTGTAGGCACATGGATGTGGGAACAAGGAGGTTTATAATTATTGACAACCAAGTAAATACTGCTGTGAGCCTGGAAAAATTCAGTTCTACATCTTTTTATTTTATCTAATTGAATAATGGCATCTGCAGAACTTACACACTTTACTTACAATTTTAAAATATCTAAGATTGTGAGAATGCTTTGGAAAGTGCAAGGTGAGAGGTAAATACAAGGTATGTATTCTATTTTTGCCTGCACACAGATATGAAGTTTTCAGTTCTGACATGATATGTCCTCATCATTGAAGAATATCTCTGGTCCATTATGTGTGTGTGAAATACAGACTCGGACACATAGACACTCCCCCCTCCCGCCTTAATCTCCAGTAGGACTTATTTTAAAGAAAATGTTATGGATACAGTTAAAACCCACTGGATTTTAAAACCCACTGGATACTCCTCCTCAATCTCATTTCTCTCTTTCCTTTCTTAGAATTAACCAACACCCTGGATTAGATTTTTGTCCTTCCCACACGTTTAAAAAACTTTTTACTATATATATGGTCATAAATAATATATAGAATTGGCTCTCATTCCTTGTCACATGTCTTTGCCTCATGTACACTGTACTTATCACCCTGCAACTTTCTGTTGTTTTCTCAGCATTTATATATGTGTATATTTTATTGAAGTGTGATTGATATACAAAAAATTGTCCATATTTAGTGTATACGTGTTGATGAGTTTGGACATATGCATTCACCTGTGATACCATCACCACAATCAAGATTTTTTTAAATATTCTTTTTCTAAAGATTTTATTTACGTATTCATGAGAGACACAGAGAGAGCAGGAGAGACATAGGCAGAGGGTTCAGAAGCAGGCTCCCTGTGGGGATCCTGATGCAGGACTCAATCCCAGGACCCCAGGATCACGACCTGAGCCAAAGGCAGATGCTCAACCAGGCACTCCCATAATTATCATTCTAAACAGATTCATCATCTCATGGATACTTTTAAATAGTCTACATGTCTGTGTGTGCCTATTTTTACACTAGCAAGAATTGTTTTAAGGATCTGTACATGAGCAAGTGTTTGCCAGGGAAATCTTGATTACACATTTATATGTCCAGTTTTAGGGAGGTGAACTTAAAGCTTGTCTCTGAACATATCCAGGTAAGTTTATACATATTTATCAAATACATTTGTACTTATAGAGTCACATACACCATAGGTTATATCCTATCCCTCCTAAATACAATAGGGACATATTGCTAAAGTCTGATTTAATAGTTAGCTTCCTAGGGAGGTGTGAATGCTATGCCCCCACTCCCAACACTTTGGAAGAATTTCTTCTGTGCTTTAGTTTTTGATTTTTGATTATTATCCATAAATCAGCACCAACTGTTGTAAATCTATTTCTTAGAGGGCTGTTTATATATCCTCTTATCAAAGATAATAATTAACCAGCCTGAGAAAATTCCTATGCTTTGGTGGGAACTGTCATTCCAGGAAAAGGTCACTGAGACTGGGTCTTCCTAATAGAAGTAAGACTTCGCATTTCAAACATTCTTGGAAAACTCAAGCACACTGCTTCTGACTTATAAGCATTACAGGCTTATGATAAATGAAGATCCTATTTCACATAACTGATTGCCTTTGACATGAGAAGTATAGACCAGACCTTGACCCCAATTAATGAAATTGCCAATTGCTATTTACAGAGGTTAGCCCAGTGCCTGCAATATGTTTGTAAAACCTCATTAATTCAGGATTTTGGTTCTTTTAGAGAGGGCCATCCTTTATATTTATCTTTGTTTTAACTCCAGAGAAGATTTTGCTACAAGAACGGGCAATTTGGAAAGTTATATTGGGTATACATTTAACACATGTAAGCAGAATTTAAGCAAACTGAGCCCTCTCAACAGTGTTCTACCAGCGTGTATTTGAGTTGCTGCTAGACGAAATGGGTGTAGGGTGGGTATAGCAACATTGCATGACGACTGAGACCAAAAACTGTCAGACCCAAGGCTCTTTCTTCTCTCCTATGGCAACATATTTCTTCCTCATGGCTCCTCCACTTTTCTTTGAGATCTGCTCCTCCCCCCCCCCCCTTTTTTTAACTTAGCAGTTCCTCTGTATGCTTGGGGATTGACAACTTTAGTTTGCAGCTGGCCATTGTGTTTTTATTGGGTCCAAACACCAAAATGTTGCCTATTCCAAATCCCCTACGTGACAATTGTCTTTTATGCAACGCTTTTCAAAGCCTTCAGGCCATAGCTCAGGGTCACTCCAAATATTGACAGCCCTTGTTCTAACCAGTCTTCCCTAGTTGGGAAGGAGCCATATTACAAACCCTAGCCACCCTAGTAGGGCAATGTCCCTTAGATTTGGGTCACTGACCAAGTCAAGCATTTGACAGTTGGCTGCTTTGGTCCACTTGCATCAAGGGAAGGAAACAGGGTCCACAAAAGGTGAGACTTCAGTCCTGGGCACAGTCACACATTCACCCAGCACCCCCTGACCTCTCCTTATCTTTGTTTTGGTACCATAGAAAATAAAAAACTTTGACTTGGCATTCGATTTGGTAGTGAGGCATAGGACCTCCAAGGCCCAAGTTGCCTTCATTACATTTACAGATTGAACTTGCCCAGGGATGGGTCTTCACCCTCTTCTCTTCTTCAGACACTCCCTGAGAAACCTTCATCAGGCCCAGGGCTTCAGTCATCCCTTGATGACTCCAAATCTATGTCTCCCACTCAGCTCCCCTCCAAGCCCACTTTTGTGCCAGTTTCCTCAGGCAGCTTATCTGTATCTAAAATTCACAAGTAAAAGTCAGAACTGTTGTCTTTTCCTAAGGTCTCTTTTTACATTTGCCAATGACCTACATTTCCTGTTTACTGAACGTCGGAGCTTCTCCCCAGTTGTCCCAAGTCTGAATAGTCCTAATATTTTTGAATCTTCTCCGTCTACCAGTTATATTCACTCAGAATCACCCCCTTCTTTCTCATACCTACTGCTGCTGCTTTTGTGCACATCCCATCCATTTCATTAGATTTGGATAATAACCTCCTCACTAGCAGTTCTGACCCATTTTTTTTCTTTTCTAATCTTTCTGCCACACTGATCAGAATTCTCTTTCTAAAAATGACCTAATGTCAATTCTCTAATTAAAAACTTCAATGGCTCCCCATTGCCTATAGGATAAATTCTGAACTCTTTAGCTTAGTTTATTATACCTTTGATCGTCTGCCCCTAACTACCTCTCCCTCCTTACACCCTTCTGTTCCCCATCCCTTTCCAGTTCTCAACCATACCAACTCCCCATTATCCCCACACATGCCAAGTTCTCCTGCAACTTCATGTATTTTTATAATGTTTCTCTTCCTGGAATATTATTGCCCTACTGATTCATAAGGGTCAGCTCAAAATCTCATAACCCAAATCCTCTGGTCGACTTGTACTAAGGCAACTGCTTCCTCTTTGCAGCTCCCAAATTCTTTATCCATTCTTCCATTAAAGCACTACACATTGCATTAGAATGGTTTTCTAGTGGTTAAAAGATGTGGCTCACTTAGGGTCCAGGAATGTACATTGATGGATGGTGGGACCAAGTAAGGACAGTTGATACTGTGGAGAATACAAGCACTGACGAAAGGTCTCTGTAGGGGACACTTTTTCCACTATCATCTTTTTTTCCTTTACAAAATTTGAGTACCTTTCCTATATTTTTATCATTTCCTTATGTTACGAGTCTTGCCAAAAAAACAAAACTCTTCTGCAGTGAGGGTACAGGTAGGAGACCTCGGTTCCACCAATAGAAGCAACTGCATGAAACATGGATCTGGAAGTGATCAATGTGAGGGGGGCAGGCAATGCTAGTGCACTGATCTGTTGGCTAGCCTGGTGATGAGGGGATCTGGTACTGTGGATGGCTATGTTGAGCTTCAGGAGATAGGTTCTGGGCAGTAAGGGCAGCAGTGTAAGCAAGGGAGGTCTCTGTGATACCAATGAACTTGTTCCTGGCCGTAAACTTTCAGACTCAGCCTGTCTGGCTTTCTTATAGAGTCTTTGACCCATCCAAGATCCTGTAATACAATTATTTTATGCTACAACTAGCTAGAGTAGATTGTATCATTCACACCTAAGAATCCCATATTGAAAGATAAATAGAAAGATAAACAGAAGTATTACTGTGCTAACAAATCACAAATTTAGGGGCTTAAGACAACACAAATTTACTATGTTATAGTTTTATAGGTCATAAGTCTGATACAGGTCTCACTGAGCTAAAAGCAGGGTATTAGCAGAAATGCATTCTTTTTTGCAGACTCTAGGGAGAATCTATTTCTTATTTGTTTTTGGTTTCTAGAAGCCACACTCTTTGGCTCTTGGAGCTCTTCTTACATTTTCAAAGCCAGCAATAGCAGATCAAATACATTTTATGCTTCAAATTTCTCCTGCTTCTTTTGTCCTAGCTCTCTCCATCCTGACTGAGGCTTGGAAATGTTCTCTGCTTTTAAGTACTCCTGACTATATCGAGCCCACCTGCATGGCCTAGAGCAATCTATCCATCTTGAGGTCCTTAAACTTAATCACATCTGCAAAGTCTCTTTTGCCATGGAAAGTAAGGTATTCACAAGTGGCAGGGATTGGGATGTGGACATCTTTGGGGGACCATAATTCTGACTAATCTAATACACTCCACCCCAGGGAAGAGATCCTGTCTTACTTATCTTCATGAGCCCAGCATACAATTATACTTATTGAATAGATTGTTGACTGTAACCTCAATCAGGTGAACTCAACTAGAGAGCAATGCCACCTTCCCACTCCTCCCTGCAGGCACGGCTGAGGCTGTATCAGTGTACCTGTGGCCCTGGCTGGTAAGCAGCTCCTCTGGGCTCTGCTATCACCCTGTTGGGTGCTTCCCTGTGCCAATATCTTCTATTTTCATGTGCTAGGTGTTAACTTCAGCACTTGAGAACATCATACTTCATTGGTTTAATTATTTCTCCAGTATCCCAGGAATATGAGGCAGACTCACGTGTGGAGTATAACAATGGGGATACCGGATTTTGGACTTTACCTCAATCCCTGAACAGAGTCCAGAGAGGTCAAGAGAAGGGCAGACCAAAAAAAAAAAAAAAAAAAAAAAAAAAAGAGAGAAGGGCAGACCTATTGACTTCCTGACTTCCCTCCATTGTGCCTCATGGCTTTCCTCCTGCCACTTACAATCTGTTACATGGTAACTGGGTTCAGCAGCGGAAAGACAGACTGTGAGGAAGAAAGTAAAAAATGTCTTCTTGAAGCCCAGGGGAGCTTTTCAGGAGACAACACATCTGGCAATACTTCAAACTAAGACTGGCCTAGATTCTGTGATGAAATAAACAGACATACATGGTGGATCCTTTTAACCCACAGAAACTTGGTTAGAGATCTTGAATGACTTACCATTGCTCTTTGGAAAAGTCCTAAATCCTTGACAAAGGCTACCATGCTCTGCATGACCTGGTTCCTGCCTATCTCTTTGGTTTTCTCTCTTACCAATATTTTCCTGGCTCTCAATAGTCCAGTTAAGCCAGTTGTCTTCCAGTTCTTCAAAGTGGTCACACCTTGTGCTTATGCTATTTCCTTTCCCTTGATCATTTTCCCATTTATTTTCCTACTCTTTCAGATAGCTAACTCATGCTCTATTTTAGGTCTTTACTTAAATTTACTTATTCATGGAAGAGTTTCCTGACACTGTAGGCTAGTAACAGTCAGTGTTCTTTAGAGAAACAGAATCAGTAGGATATTCTATAAATCAAGGTATTTATTATAAGGAATTGGCTCACATGATTATGGAGGCTGAGGAGTCCCACACTCTGCTGTCTGTAAACTGGAGACTCAGGGAAGCTGGTAGTATAGTTCCAATTTGAGTCTGAAGGCCTGAGAGCCAGGAGCATTGATGGTTTAAGTCCCCATCCCAGGGCAGAAGACCACTTAGCAGTCAAACAGAGAGTGAACTCTCCTTTTCCTTTTTGTTCTCTTTAGCCCCTCAACAGTTGGATGATGCCTATCCACTTTGGAGAGGACAATCGGCCTTACTTAGTTTAATCTCAAATATTAATCTCATCCAGAAACATGTTTACAGACACACTCAGAAATAATATTTAACCAAATATCTGGGAACCTCATAACCTGAACAAGTTGACACATAAAACTGACCATCACAGTCCCTCTGTTCTACATAACAACATGTCACAATTTTAATTAAGCAATTAATTATCTGTAGTGATGTAATTACAACTTTAAGGTCTGTCTTCCTTTTCTTAGACTATCCACTCTACAAGCTACTTATTTTATTCACCAAGCACAGTGACAGAATAGAGTTGGCACTTAAGAATTTATTGAATTAATAGCTTTCCAGTAAAGTCCCACCAATTGCTAAGGAAGATATTACTGAAGAGATTGGGAGGTAGAGAATTTCCAATTTTATTACAATTTCTGAGGCAAAGCACTTCATCTTACATTACTTTATCTCTCAAAATGCTATCTCCCGGGATCCCTGGGTGGCGCAGCGGTTTGGCGCCTGCCTTTGGCCCAGGGCGCGATCCTGGAGACCCGGGATCGAATCCCACGTCGGGCTCCCGGTGCATGGAGCCTGCTTCTCCCTCTGCCTATATCTCTGCCTCTCTCTCTCTCACTGTGTGCCTATCATAAATAAATAAAATAAAAAAAAATGCTATCTCCCTTATTCCTAAGTCCTAGCAATTATTGAACAAATACTCAGTGATAGAAGGAAGAGAGCTAATGGCATGGTTTTGGGGGTGGGGGAGAGGGTGGGGAAAACCTCAAAGAGCAGCCTTGGTCTTGGGCTGGTTTGTGAGAAGACCCTATGCAGGTAATTAGCTTCCTCCTGCTTCACCTCCAAGCTTGGTCTGTGCCTCAGCGCTGCTGCTCTCTGGGCTAGGAGCAGAAGGGTCTTTCCATCTCTGTGCATAAGAGGAGAGGAATGGTGGATGCATGTCTTCCTGAGAGTCCACTTTAAGAAATGTTAAAATTGCTCCCCAACTTTGTAAAAAAGCAAGGAGAAGTCAGCTAATTAAGGGAGGGCAAACTCAAATGGTTATGGCAAAGTAGAAAGGCAGGATGAGTCCCCTGAAAAACTGGAGCTGGTAGGGATCATAGAGTTTATCTTTTTTTTTTTTTAAAGATTTTATTCATTTATTCATCAGAGAGAGAGAGAGAGAGAGAGGCAGAGGAAGAAGCAGGCTCCATGCAGGGAGCCCGATGTGGGACTCAATCCCAGGTCTCCAGGATCATGCCTTGGGCTGAAGGCAGCGCTAAACTGCTGAGCCATCCAGGCTGCCCTCATAGAGTTTATCTAGTCCAGGTCTATATTTTGCAGGTGAGACACCTGAGGACCATAAGCTCACTGGTTCATCCAAGATTAGTGATAAGCCAGGCCTCAGATTCACCTCTTTAGACATCTGACTCAGGGCTCTTTTTACCCCATCATCTGCCCTGTCTACTCTAATGACTTGTATACACACCTGAATGCAGATACACACAAGCAATGTAATCACTAAACCTATATAACCCAGGTACTAGATGGGGTATCTTTCCTTTTGAAATGCAAATAATACTAGCTTGAGACCCTCATTTCATGGGTAATGGGGAATCCACCTTCTCTCCAGTCTTTCCAGAGATACTTATAAAAACCTATTATTCTGCTATTAATTCAATTTATGGATCACCTGGGCAAACTGTGAATGCTTTGCCTTTTCCTCATTAAGCTACCCCTTGTGGCATGACTCCTTTACCTCTCCCTGGTGATACCATCACCAAGCTGATGGAGCGTTGTCTGTAACAAGCAGACTCAGGTGAAGGTTCATGGCCATGGAGGAAGTTTACCTTGCAGCATCGCAACAACTTCACTGTACAATAGACACCTTGTTCTCAAAGATTCGTGGACATTCCTACTGGCCATTGTCCTCAGGAAGGGGCAATTTCCAACCACATTACATAGGCCCCTCTTCCTACTTTCTTCTCTCTCATCTTACCCCAAATCCTATTACACTTATGTGCTAAAAATTTTTAATTATGTCATTGATTGCCTTCTTTGTCATTGACCAAGCTCTTGGGGTCCATCTTCTGCACTTCAGTATGCATATTAAGGTACTTCTGTAACCAAAGGCAGTTCTCTTCCTGAGATGAACTTTATCTAGTGCCATCTGTGTGTGTGTGTGTGTATGTGCACGTGTGCGTGCATGTGTGTGTGTTGATGTGAAATATAATGTGGCATATTTGTCCTTAACTTTTCTACTTGTTACTTTAATATTTCAAGATACCTTTTAGAGAAAGATGAGAGCTCATATGTGGAATATAAGAAATAGTGCAGAGGATCATAAGGGAAGGGAGGGAAAACTGAACGGGAAGTCATCAGAGAGAGAGACAAACCATGAGAGACTCTTTCTTTAAAAATATTTATTTATTCATGAGAGACAGAGAGAGAGAGAGAGAGAGAGAGAGAGGCAGAGACACAGGCAGAGGGAGAAGCAGGAGCCCTGCAGGATGCCTGATGCAGGATTTGATCTCAGGACCCCGAGATCATGCCCTGAGCCAAAGGCAGGTGCTCAACCACTGAGCCACCCAGAAGTCCCACCATGAGAGACTCTTAACTCTAGAAAACAAACTGAGGGCTGGTGGAGGGAAGGGGGTGAGGGGAGGGGTAAATTGGGTGATGGGCATTAAAGAAGGCACATGATGTGATGAACACTGAGTGTTATATGCAACTGATTAATTACCGAATATTACACCTGAAAGTAATGATGTACTATATGTTGGTTAATCGAATTTAAATAAAAAAAAAAAAGGAAGATGAGAGTTCAAAAAAGAATCAGAAAGAGAAGAATATAAATGACCAGAGTAGGCAGATGAGTGTGCTGCAGAGGGGTGAGGAAGGCTCTGAAAATTACAGAGCTAAGGTCCAGGCTCAATTCAGGGTGGCCTCCGTGCCAGTGGTGGGACACGTAAAGCAAGGTTTGTGGACAGTGGAGTGGTTGAGGCCCCTCAGATGGGCAGGATGTCAGGTGGAGCTTGGGCAGAGATGAGAAGAGTTCTTGAACCAATTGTCCAAAGCTTTAGACTCCTGCTACTGCAGCTGTTGCTACAACCCCAGAGCCTAGCTGTCAGACACCATTACAACAGCACCTCGGAGATACTTCAAGGAGGCCTGGGAGTCAGAGGCCAAGGCAGAGTCCAGAAAGGGATTTTATTAGGCCATTCTCATCAGCTAAGTGAACAGTGCCAGAGGCAGCTGTTGCATTTGTGAATAGGAGGTGGGATCTGGGAGAGCTGGTTGTGGCAGTTTTGGAGGAGCATAACCTTTAGGTTTTACTGCTTCTTTCCAAACCATAGGTCTAGCACAAATAAATGTACTCTCATTTGCTTCCAGAAGCTCCTTGCTTTGTTTCCAGCTACCCAGGCCTGGCAGGGGACACTGCTTAGATGATCATAGAGCCTGAGCTTCTTTCATGTTCATAATTATAACAATAGCTAATACTTACAAATGCTTTACCTGAATTTACTCATAACAAACTTATGAGCGTAGGCATTTAAAAAAATATTTTATTTATTTATTCATGAGAGACACACAGAGAGAGGCACAGACAGAGGCAGAGAGAGAAGCAGGCTCCTTGCAGGAAGCCTGATGCAGGTCCATCCTAGGACCCAGGGATCACCCCCTGAGCCGAAGATAGACACTCAACCACTGAGCCATCCAGGTACCCTGAAAGTAGGCATTATCTCTATTTTATAAGTGAGCAAACTGAGAGAGAAGTTGAGGAGTTTTTCCAAGGTCACACAGTCAGCAAGTTTTGGGGCTGGGAATCAAACGCAGGCTGTTTAGTATCAAAGTCTAAATGCTTAACCAGTATACCAGCTACCTTTTAGTAGACATATGAAACGTGAATTGTGTAAAGGGCACTCCAAATATATGGCCAATAAGAAAATGTGACATATTTCTCAATCAGAAAAATGACAAAAGAAATAGTTGGACTGCTTTGAATATATAAACTTGTAAGATAAAAAAATTAATTATTTGTATAAAAATTATGTAGGAGTGTGCAAGGCAGGTTCTGCATTCCAAGCAGTGGAAACTGACTCTGGCTGCCGTAAAGGATGTTGGCTGTCACAAAATCATGTGAGCCAATTCACCCTCCTGAAGAGGAAGATGGAGAACCAAGACTGAGAACAGAGTTCCTGTCTGCCATGCCTGGCTGTGAGGACCCTGCTGACCTGACTTGCTTTGCTGCTGCTGGAGCCCTGACAGCACTGAAGTTAAATATTAAGACATGTATTCAGAAAAGTGCATGCTCGTAAGTGTAGAGCTCCAAGAACTGACACAGTCAACATACCCACGTGCTCACCTGGCACCCACCAAGATGCGGAGTATTACAGCATCCCAGTTGAAAAGGTTCAGTGTCAATAAATATTTAAGACAATTTTCTAGAGTGGATTCCATTTGTATTCCGACCTGTAAGGTGTGAGATTTTCAGCTGCTCCACAATGGAGTCCTATTGTCTTCATTTTAGCCTTTTTGGAGGTAATGGTTTCTCTCTTTTGGAGGTAATTTGAATTTCTCTGATAATTAGTGAGGCTGGACACCTCTTCATATCATATTGACTATTTGATATTCCCTTTTGTGCTTTTTGTTTTGTTTTGTTTTCTATTGAGTTGTCTGCCCTTTATCTTATTGATTTGTAGGAGTTCTTTATGTATTCTGGATACAAGTCCTTTATTGATGCCTATTGCAAGTAACTTCTCCCACTCTGTGGCTTGTGTTTTCATTCTCATAATATCTTTGAACAAAAGTTCTCAAATTTAATGTAGTCCAATTAATTGATTTTCTTTCCTTTATCATTAGAGCTTTTTCTATCCTATTTAGGAACTCTATGCCTACTCCAAGGTCAAGAAAATGTTCGCCTATGTTTCCTTCTAAAGGCTTTATCATTTGACCAGGGTATTGCTTCTTTAAAATGACCTTTAACTGTTTCAATTGTGACAATGGATAGTTGTAATTCCCCTGAGAACAGTTGCTAAATCTGTGTGAAAATGTTTTGTCCTCTCTTTTAAACAGACCATGTCAGATTTATGTCAGATAACCTCTGAAAGCACCAAATATAAGCAATGTTTGAGGTCATTGTAAGGCTAATGGGTTTCCCCAAACGATTTTTACTGTTCAAAATAAAGTAATTAAGCAAGAATTTCATTGGTAAAGAAGAAACCCTCACTTTATATATCAGCAAAAATGATGTATTTCAAGTCTGTTTTAAATGCAAATAGCAGGGATTCAACTACAAGTAGTTTAAAAAAAATAAAAAGAAAGATGAGAAGGACAGAGAGGGGATTTAACTGGCCCTAAATCCTAACAGCCAGGAAGAACAAGATGGGCTTGGCTTCAGGCACAGCTGGATCTAGGCACTAAAACAACAGATTTGAGCTCTACCTATACATCTTTCTATATATGTTTACATCTCCTTCTCTATGCATTTTGGTCTAATACTCAAGAGAAAGATGGCCACTAATAGCTTTAAGTCTATATTCTAATAATTTGTAATCTAGGAAGAAAGGCCCTTTTCCCTGTATTTTACATTACACCTCAGAGAAGCCCTGATTGGATTTACTTGTGTCATGTGCTCACTCCTGAACACAATACTGTGGTCAGAGAGTTGGAATTCTCTAAATGATCAGGCTGGCTCACAAATTTGCCCCATGACAGGGGTAGGACAGGGGAGGAGGGCTGTGAATGACTGCACACTTTGCACCAGGATGGGTGAGTGATTCTCCAGTAGGAAAGCAAGGTGGCATTTTCAGGCATTCACTAACGTACATTTCTGTTAAATTAAGTGGCAAGAAAAGGAAGAATCTTTTGGAGTCAAGGGATTTCCTTAGCCTTTCTACTTTTTATAAAATTCTATATGACAAGAGCTGTGCTAGGTGCTGGGGCTACAGACATAAAAAAGCCATTTTCTGTGCCTTAAGGCCCACACAATCTTTAGCTGAACAGAAACATCAAAAGACAATGCAAGGCAGTGTGATATTTGCGAAATGGAGACCTGCACAAGTTGCAGTGGGTACATCTAATGGTGTCTGGAGCACCAGAAGGGGAGCAAATTGAGCTAACTTGGAAGGAGGGGAAGTTCTCTGGCAGGTGAATAGAGGAAGTGCAGGGGTGCCTTCCAGGCAAAGACAGCAGCTTGACAAAGGCAGAGAGGCACAGTGACATAGGGTGTGTTCAATGGTAATCTAGGTTCAGTATGTCGGCAAAGCTCAGACCTTTTTTTGTACTGCTGACTCTACCCATGTCAGGCAGGGCATGGGCATAGGCATTAAAGGGACAAGTGACAGACTTTGTGGAGGCTTTTGTCCCTAGCAGTGGTTGCGTTTTGGCTGTACCAAAATGGAGTCTTGTCCATAGTCTGTTAAGGGCTTTTCAGAAGTGTGCATGAAGAGGCTCAACCTTCCCACAGCTTCTTATCAAAACAGAATGTGCACTGCTGAGCTGTGGCTACTCTGAGGCACATTTACGTTTGAGCTAAATTCAGTGCTGCCTTCCATGGAAGTCCTTCCCGGCTCCCTCTCCTCTCCCTCCCATGTGTGTGCCATGTGTGCGCCTGCGCGCTTGCTCCTGCAAGTTCTGGCATCTCTCTCACTTTGAAAGACTGCCTGCCCTGTGTCATGTTGACAAGGAGAAGACATGCTGGGAAAATGTCACAGCTGAATGGTCCCAAGGGGGACAGCTTTGTCAAATGCCAAGCGTGTGGGAAAGATAAGGCCCATTGGGGTCTGTGGAGGGGACGACTATGAGAGGGTAAGCTAGTTGCGCCCCCAAGGTGGTCTTAGTGCTTGTTTCAGAGCAAGCTGAGGGCAGGGGCTCGTCATTAGTGAAGGATGAAGTGATGATCTGTTTAAAATTCAGTGCCCAAGCCTGCCAGCCTGGGCTCTGGGGATGATGAGGAGACTGACAGATGAGTTTGGGTGGGGAGGATCTGCAGCCCCTTCTGGTGTTTGGAAAGAGAAGCTCCCCAAGCAAGGACACATTTAAATCTTCCAAAGGGGTTTTGAGCAGACTTGGTAGGAGGAGACACAGAAGTCGGTAGGAAGATAGGAGTTAGACAAGATTTTCAGGAGTTCTATTCCAGTTCCAATAGGAATTCCCAGGGCATCTTTTCTGGCACCTTGGAATTTTCTAGTGACAGGGCAGTCCGGGTGGCTCAGCGGTTTAGCACCGCCTTCCGCCCAGGGCCTGATTCTGGAGACCCGGGATCGAGTCCAGCGTCGGGCTCCCTGCATGGAGCCTGCTTCTCCCTGTGTCTCTGCCTCTCTCTCTCTCTCTTTCTCTGTATCTCTCATGAATAAATAAATAAAATATATATAAATATATATATATATATAAAGAAATTTTCTAGTGACAAATGAAGACAACAACAAGTCCTGCTGTTAAAGCACAACATCTGCAGGTTTTGGCCAGCAATTGATAATGTTTTGGACATTTTCTGAGCCGTTTTGAAACCAAACCCATGTACTCAGCGTGCAACAGGTTGGATTCTATAAGAAGCAGTGCTCATGCTATGGGGAAATAAGAAAGGCTCTTTCTCTTCATCACATTTAGTAAAGGACCATCTCTCATTTCTTCCTCCCAGGAGAGTGTCTGTTTATTCGACAAAAGTCACATTTGTCCCTCTCCTTGCATCCCAACTTGGCATAGGCATACAGAAGGGAATAGGCAAGGAGAACTCAGGTACCAGAAAGAAAACTGTACCATCTTGCTCTAAAACACTGATTTACAAAAAGTCTGCACAAGAACAACCTAAACTAAGCAATCACAAGTGACCAAAAGAAAAGTACGTTTTTCTCCTTAAAAAAAAAAAAAGGTAAAACACTCATTTAGGTAGCAGTTACTTCCTTCTATTCACAGGTATTCCCCAAATTTGTGAAGCGCCTGATCATGGGAATTGTACAATGGATGTTTTCTATTCATTCATTCATTTAATGAACATGTTGTAAGAACTTATTATCTTCCATGATAGGGGCTTTGGGCAAAATCAGAAGGTAGTAATACACAATCTCTGTCTTCAGGAATCTCAAAGAATCATAAGAGAAAGAAGACATGCAGACAAATAAGGATAATTCAACGTAATAAGTAATTAGCCTTGTAACAAAGGTTTAAATAAAGGGTTGTGCATGCCACTTTTCGTTGGTACCAAGCAAACAATGGCCACCCTAAGCAAAGAGATTTTTGTAGAATCCTGAGGTAATTCATAAACTAAAGTTTCAGAAGAACAGAAATGGGGACAACTCCTGGGAATCCCAGACATGGACTCAGTTTTTAGGAACCACATTGCATCTTGTTACTCCTTTTTTGTCCCACTCAACCCAGCTTGTGGCAGTCTCTTGCACAATCTCTTATAGTGTCCTATTAGAGGCTGTCAGAAGTAGCTAGACACTCTAGCACTGAAGCCTAGAAGGAAGTGGCTCATACTTCCACCCATCCTTCATCAGCTCAGACTAGCCCACATTTTAGGGAGCTGTCGCCTTCAATATCCTATCTCCAGATGAGGTGCTGTGCCTTGCTTAGCCTGGATCAATGCCTGCTTCTTGGCCTGGGGGCTAACAGATGTTAGAAGAAGTAAAGGTGGAGGTGAGGGATGCCAGCAGAAGGAACACCAAGCTGTTACCTACAAGTGATATAGATACTTAGAGGAGAGGTTATGTTTAGATGGTAGAATCAGAGAAAGTTTTGAGAAAGGGCCGGAATTTGAGCTGGATTTTTATGTACACCGTCTTTTAAGTGAGTCTACCTCAGTCATGCCCTGCTGCTATGAGAATGTCCCCATCTAAGCAACATAAGTATAACCACATAGAAACACAGCCAAGTCATAATTGAGGACTTTCACCTTCCTGGCCATGGCTGAGGAGAATGGAGTTGAATAGCTGAGTGTCAGTCCAGTGGGTAAGTTGATCAATGAAAGCTCCTTCCCTATACATTGGGAATTGGTATACCCTACAGCCTGCCAGTCCGTTGGTCAGTGGGCTTGGAGCTGAGAAAACATGTAAAACCTGAGGTGCCTATGTTTGGTCAGTTTATATTGGGAAGGTAAGAAAACAGAATCTGAAACACCCAAGCAGACTCAAGGGAGGAAACAGAGATGAGTATATATAACTAGTGAAGACGAAGGAAGTGTGGTCAGAGGAGAGAGAGAGGCATGAGTCATTGTTTCCCATGGCTTTCCAATTTATTCCAATTCCTTTCAAGGTTCAGTTATACTGGCGCTTTTGGTTTTCATGAGATATACTTCTATCTTTCTACTTAATTCTTTTTGAGTCAATTTCTGTTTCTTTGCTACCCATGAAGGACAGTGGGATATATGGGCCTGCCACAATGGACCAAGAGGTGAGGAAGAACACTATAGGCAGCTTGAGCAAAGCCTGAAGGTGGGAGAGCATGGGATGTAATTAAAAAAAGTGAGAATAGTTTGTTTTGTAAACAAAAGCTAGGCAGTGAGATGGTGAAATAGGTAAGGCCAGACTGCGAAGACTAAAGAGTTTAGAAGTTAACTGAGGTAGAGGATTGAGCCATTGAATTTTTGAGCAGGAAAGAGTTAATCAGACCTGGTCTTGGGGAAGATCACAGTGAGGGGACACCACTCTTGTATCCAAAGAGAGTGCAAACCATGAGAGACTCCTAACCCTGGGAAACAAAGGGTTGCAGAAGGGGAGTTGGGTAGGGGTATGGGGTAACTGGGTGACAGGCACTAAGGAGGGCACTTGATGGGGTGAGCATTGGATGTTATACTATATGTTGGCAAGTTGAATTTAAATAAAAACAATAAAAAAATAAAACAGAGTGAAAAGTGCTTGCTTTCTATGGAGAGGGGAAGAAATTCCTTCTATACCTTACTTCCCTAAGATCTGGCCTGGGATAGCTTATTTCAAACCAGATGTGCACCCTTTTTTTTCCTCTCTTTATGGTGGGCAGCACCCCAAACAGAATCTGAGACTCTTTCACTCTTTTACCCAGATGAGTCAAATCTAAGCTGGGTGTAGGGAATGGGAATAGAACTTTTTAAAATCTGAATGGTTAAACTCTTCGAAATATTGTCAGGGCAAATTTCTCAGCTACAATTGGCAGATTGTATAAATCAATTCATTCTGACATATTCTGCTTTTGAGAACATTTGTCTGGGTAGCTCTAAAAAGACAGAGAAAAGTTACCTAATGCTGGAGGTTATTAATGACTTTTTAAAATTACCAATTATGCAGAAAACATCTTCATGCCCATACCCCAGCTCATTCAGCTATGGATAATAAGTAAGGTATGGATCTGCAGTCTCAAATTTACAAGTACCTTGTTTGTCACTGCATGTATTCCCTGTTAAGAGCCCTCTGTGACAGGAAGAGAAACATAAGGAGTATAGGGACAGTGAGTACCAACTAATTTAGCAGTCAGTCTGCTCTCAGCAGTGATGGCTAATAGCCAGGTGAGAAGGCAGAGATGATTTAAAATAAAAATGATTGCTGAAGGTAAGTTGAAAGAGTCCAGGAATGGCTTAGTTAGGCAGGAAGTCCTGGGGAAACTCAGGGCCGAGAGGAGACTCTTTTGGTGTGAAGTGGGAGATTCCATATAGACAGGATATGAAGGAATAAGCCAGAGTGATGGTAGTCACACTCAGCCCTATCACTGCTTGCTGGTGTCACCAGTTCTGGCCAATTAGCCAGGACTTCTCCCCCATCTTATGCTTTCTGGTGCTGCTAATGGTGGTGAGGTCAAGAGGGCATCCTCACTTCAACATCCATCTCATCATTGCCTGGCACTACTTACTAACAGTACTGCAGGTGACAGTTCTTGGTGGAATCGGTTAAGGTGTCATTGGGGAGCAATCCCAAGAGGGAAATAGAGAGAAGTTGAAAGAGTGGGAATGCTGACAAGAATCAAGGTGTCAATGGCGAGTAGGAGACCCCTTTTTTTCCTCCTTTTTTGCCCAAGTTATGTGGAAACAGAGTGTTGCTGTGGCATAAGGGATGGTGCTCCACTCTGGGTCTCAGTCCCATGTCTTTTAAAATGAGGAGCTTGGAACATAAGGTCTTGCCCCTTCTAATGCTTATGCCCACATAAGTGATCCTGTGGACAACTGACCTCACCAGGGTCTGGTCTCCATTACTTGTAGAGGCGGTGGAGGGACAGAGTGGCTATAGATGAGGCCCGCCCATAATTTGAAGAGGAAAACAGGCACGATAAAACCTGGCTGGTTTCCTGGGGGATTTTGGTGGCATCCTGAAAAACTGACAGAAACCAAAATCTTCCTCTGCCTAGCTTTCCCAAGTATAGGCCAACAGCCAACAGTCTTCCCTGATATTTGGGTAGGTAAAGGTTGAACTCCATATAACCAAAGCATGTGGAAGGGCAAGAGTGTTCCACCTTCACTTAATCGACATTTGAAAATTATTGCTTCAAGATTTTTTTTTTTAAACAGTGGATTCTGTATCTCCTTGGCTGATGTGATTTAAATGAATAGAACTTCAACTAGTCCAATCATCTTACCAATCAGAAATCTTGTCCATAATTTATTCCTTCCTTCCGCTCTTCTCCCCTCCAACAGACAGTTTGGATGCATGTGCTCAGGACAGGGCAATAAGAATGGATAAAAACCAAAGTGACTCATATGTCCAGGGTGGGGCAAGAGCCATGTAGACACAGCACAGTGAACTGGCACATGAGATCAGAGCATTGTGTCTGGCACATGACAGAGTTTACTCAGTACATCTTTGTCTAAAAGGAAAAATAAAGAAAGATCATATCCTCAGTATTTTACTCTGCTTTTGGAGGTTAGCCTCTTCCAGAAAAGTCTCCCCTTGTTGAACTGATTTCTGTGTCCCTGTGTTTTCACTGGCTGGCCCTTGTTCTGCCTTCTTCTCTTCCTCTCAAAATTCCCTTCATCCTGGAAGAACCATCTCAATGATCACCTTTATTTGCCTTCCCCATCCCATAGTTCTCCTGCTCTGTTGGCCAGGGAAGAGAAAACAAACAAACAAACAAACAAACAAACCCTGCAAGATGCTCCGCAGAATGAAAGTTTTGGGTTTGTTCATCTGCCTTAGTGAATCTCCTTTACTTGGATTTAATTTTGTAGAGGCAAAGCTTCAAAGAATATCCAACTGTAATGTCCCCTCACTGGGCCTCCTGCTCTGTTGCCAGTGCACACTGCTCCTGTAGTCCTGCAGTGTATCTGCTTAGGCAGTCCTTAGCTCCCCCAGTACACCAGAAATGCTAAGCTGCCAAGAAGCCTAGGCTTCCCTCTTTGCTGTTCTGGGCCTTTAAGGATTCCATCATAATTTAGGAGTAGTAAAATGTTGCAATGTATGAGCACAGCCATGAAACTTTAAGATGATTTGTCCTAAAGTGAAAGGGAAATGGACACACTACCCAGTGTATGGAAGCATTAAAGGTCTGTGAAGAGGATACTCAGCTAGAATTCCTAATCTGGCTTAAACATCTTTCTCTTGTGACTCTTCAATGTGACACAGACCTTTCTTTCCTGAGTCAGTCACCTTGGTGACTTATATTACCTTAGTGGACTTTGGGTCCCTTGTCTTCCTTCTGAGTCCAAGCTTGGAGCTTGCTTTTGATCATCTAAATTTCAGTTTTCGCTCCCAGCAGATCTTGTTAGTTTACTAGGTCACAAAGCTTCTTTAGAACTAAATCATATATTCTTAAATGTATGAGGCTGAAGTTTCTTGGCAATGTAATGGCAGCAAAAGGGAATTAGGTTTTAAAACTTGCTTTAAGGTATTAAACAATTGCGTTTGTAGTGATTTTACAATCATGTGGGCACTTATTTTGAAGTTATCATTTGATGCCATAGGTTGGTCACTTATATTTTCTCTGTCAATTTCTCCTCTAGGTTGGTGTCTCAGCTCAGCACAGGAGTGTCACTCTTTGAAATGCAGCAATGTTGTTTTATGTATTAGTTTTCTGTGCTCTGTTCCATTATAGGATTTTAACAGGGAAAGCCAGAGGGTGCCGCATCTATAGACTGAGGAGGCAGTACCTGTTCAGGATGCTCTACACAGTCATGGGGACTCCTTTCTCTCTCCCCAGCTCTAGGCCTGCTGAGGCAGTGTTTTCCTTTTTCCTCAGTATAATCCTGCACTCCCAGTGGATCAGCCATAATTAATAAGGCAGAGGAAGTCAGAATAAGGCATGTGTCTCACCAGCACATAAACCCCTCAGAGCTTTGGGTTTCGCCCAGCAGACCAGGTGGGAACTCATCAAAGTGTGGCAGAGGAGAGGCAAACCCACATCAGTGCATAGCCAGGGGAAGAGAAAGCTAAACTGAGCACCATTTTAACTCTTTGCTATGTGGCCTGGAGAAAAGCCTACAGAAATAAGAATGATTTGGCTCTTAAAGATTTCCATTTTCCATTTTGGTCTCTCCTTTCTTATAAAAGATCTCTTAGATGTTTATTGGCGTGAGAAACAAACAAACCTTAATCCATATACTGAAGACTCTCCAGTTAGTATTTCCATCCAGATGTCAACTTGTTTCCATGACATCCCATTGGATGACTAATGGATACTTCACATTTAACGTGATCAACACAAGGTGCTGAGATCCTTCTCCCAAACTTGCTCCTTTTACAGTCTTTCCCCTCTTAGTAAATGCTAACTGCAACCTTCTGTTTGCTGAGGACCAGAATCTGTCTCTCACATTCTTATTACTTACAACTGCCATTTCATTGGCATTACATTCACACCAGCTACCAAACCTGATCACTTGCCACTGCTTCCATTTCTGCTATCCTCATTCAAACCACTACAACCTCCTCCTTGGGTTATTGTAATAGTTGCCAACCAATTCCCAGCTTCCACTTGACTCCCTAATAACCAGTTCACAGCACAGGAGATAGAGTGATCCTTTCAGAGTTAAGTTAGACTATGCCACTCCTTTGCTTCAAATCTACCTATGGGACCTAAAATGTCCCCATGTCTCCCTGACTTTATCTCCTACTACTCTGCCCCATTCTAACTCCTCCTGGTTCCTCTGCCTTCCTTGCTTTTTATGAACTTGCTGGGCACACTCCTGCCTCAAACACTTTCCATGTGCTTTTCCTTTCTCTTTCAGTGCTACTGCTGGGGAAATCTGAGTGGCTTTTTCTTCAGCTCTTACTCCCATCTTACCTTCTCATCAAGGCCAATTCTGATTGTCCTCAATAAATTGTGTCCCTGTTGAGTACTTCCCTCTGTGGTTCCTTCTTTTGTTATTGTTGTTGTTGTTTTTATCTTAGGACTCATCACCATCATGCCACTGTCTGACATACTGTAAGAGTTGGTTAGTGTTGAGTAACAAGTCCCTGCTAAATCCAGTGATAATAGTCATTTATTTTTCCTATTAGCGTATCTGTGGGTTGCCTGAGATTTAGGCGACCTAGGCTGAGTTTGTCTTCTTGGTCCTATCTGGCCTCCTCCTTGCAGGTAAGACTCATGTGGCCTCCATGTGATTCCATCCTGGGACCCATGCTGGAGGGGCAGCAGCTGCATGGGGTAAATTCTTCTCATAAGGGTGGCAGAGGTACAAGACAATAAGGCCAGTTTGTAAGCACATTTTGAAGACATTTTTATCTAACTTCAGTAATGATGGCATATTGATGGTCAATTTTCGTGTGTGTGATGTGTTCATCATCTCTGTTTTGTCTTAAGATGAAATGTTTGTATTAGTCAGATTCGACCCCTTCACATGGCTCACTCTGTCACTTCTTATAAGAGTTCAAATACCTTTTCAGAGTGACTTTCCGAGACAGCTATTTCAAAGATAACCACACTTTATTCTACTTCCTTGCTCTGCTATATTTTAAAATAGCGTTTATCTCCACACACCATTATAGCAAACATTTGTTCGCTTGTTTCTTTTGTCTCTCCTACAAGAATATAAGCTTCATGAGGGTAGACTGTCTTGTGAACTGATGAATTCTCAATACTTAGAACAGTGCTTGGATCCCAGAAGGCTTTCAATAAATATTGCTGAATGAATTATGAGAAACTGTTATAAAAGAGGTCTAAGACTGTGTTAGAAGAGAGGGCTTTGTCCCTGAATCATGTGGTGTTACTCTGCAACACCCATTTATTCAGGGAAAAGCTCTTTTTGACACAACATCAATATTTTTGGCATTTGTGTTTTTTTATTTGCTCATAAAACACTGTGCCCCTGTGAGAGCATCTCTAAATTGTTCTTGATACTGCATGTGATGCTTTGATTATTTCTGAAACCATTCTCTGAGCCTGTAATATATCTGTACCTCTTGTCTGCAGATACTTTGAAAATGGTAGAGCTGAGCTAAAAATATTCATAAGTAGCTAAGCAGTCAGCATTGCTTCAACCTTGAATACTGACTGCTTCTGTGTCTTATCCTTGCATCTGGTATCAAAACAAAAATCTCTAACATGGGAATATATTCTAGTCCTAAAGCAATCTATTATTGTCACAGATAATGAATAAGACAACTTTTGAAAACACCCAAACAATGTTTCCTAACCTGTCTCTCCAGGCATCCACCTTGCTCCTGCGATGAGAATGTTATCAGATTTATCCTGAATAGACTTTATGTAATTTAGAACTGTAAGAATTTAAAAAAAACTCACATATTTGTATCACATTTTTCCTTTTTTGGAGCACTTTTAAATCACATATATTTTTTCCTTTAATGTCAAAATAGACCCATTTGACATAGGACAAATGAGGCTTCGTTGACATCCTTAAGGTCACTTGGCTAACTACTGACCACGTCAAAATCTCCAGCCGTCTGTGCTGTACAGATTGTGAATACTGAAATAGTAAAGTAACCTCTTCTGATAGCCAGTATTGACTTCTTTTTTCCTAGATTTGAAAATATATCAGTAAGGTTAAAAATAAACTTAAAAGGAATAAAAGTGTGCTTTGACAAAGCTGTAGGGCTGGGTAATCAATTATGTGCTCTCCCTACTGCCCCGTCACCATATTTATGAAGACAAAACTGGGGTGATTTTAATGAAGTAGGATGGGGACAAAAACATAGCATGAAATGTCAAGGAAATATATATACAGGGAGGGGGGTTTGGCACAAAACACACATAAAATGAGAACACATATACTAATGCACTCGAGCTTTCTTTGCCAACCTTTACCAATCTTCCTCAAACCCTTTCACATGGAGGCTTAGTCCTAACCAGTACATGAGCCAATCCTGACCAGGGGATCACTAGCCTCAGACCCTCTGTATGATGGGATCTAGGGTCAGAGGATGGGATCTAGGGTTTTCTGTCATGGATCAAGTGTCTGATATGAGCTATGGGCAACCATATCCCCATTGAGTCCATATCTTCTTCTGGCCACTGCAGGAGCCAGTTCCTATGACTGGGTTTCTGTTTAGAGTCCTGGTCTGCATATCAGACGATTTATCTTGGACCCTAATGCCCCATCCAGCTCCTACTAGCCCATATTCTAAGGGGTGGCTGGGTTTTGCTTTCTGTGAATTAAGGTACTGGTTGGTAATATGAATGGATTGATTGTTGGTAATGCTGCTACAACTGCCTACCTAACCTTTAGGCATGATTTGCAGTGTTCATTGCTAAAACTTCAATGCCCACTCATTGGAGAGATAGGACATCTGTCTGGGCAAAACCTGAATTACATCATCCTTTTGGATTTTGAGTCTTGGGTTCTCCATCTGCACTTACGGGGCCTGTTTACAGCTAATTCATCATTCCCAACTCCAGACTCATGGGCAAGCATGTACCTTACAAGGGTCTGTGATTCACCTACCCTTTTATCCAAGATGGCTGCCCCAGTCCCCTACCACTACTGTTTGATAGTGAATGGAAAGAGCTCCCCTTTCACTTTTGGGGACTGTGAAAGCCATTTCTGAAACCAGCAAGTGTGCTCTTACTAAATGAATTCTAAAAATGCTTTTTGAGGAGAAGGAAGGAGAAATCTCTGGCTCATGCTCAGGATTTTGAAGGCAGAATTAGATTTGGCAGTAGGAAAAATTCAATTCCATTTAACAGAGATTTATTTATTTTAAAAGTACTTTTATATGCCTGAAACCACAAAGTTGAAAAAAAGGAGTCAGTCATGGACTCTGCTCTCTAGGGATTAACAATCTAGTGGCTGAGGAAGACCCAATAGTAATTGAAGTGGATGCAATACTTCTAGCATCAGGAAGATTTAGCAAGTGCTATAGTAGGGCAAGAGGGGGAACACCTATAAGACTCAGTGGTTATTATATATTTTTGGAGGACTGAGAAAGAAGAAGTCCTAGAGAGCTATACCCTGTCCTTGGTGTCTTCCCATTTCCTTTATGGGATCTTCTCTTTAACTTACATTAAATTGAAATTTTGATTAGTTAATACATTCCAATCTTTAAAAAGCCAGAATAATTTCAGTAGATGTACATTAAGCCTTGCTCCCACCATATCCCAGAAATCTTGTTTTTATCATGTCTCATTCAGATCATTTTCTCCACTCCTGTTTCCTGCCAGTAAGCTTTTGTATTGGTTTCTTTTGTATTCTTCTAGGACTATTTTATGTAAACAAAGTGTATATCCAAAAGTAGGAATGCTCTGAGATCCACTCTCTTTTCTTTTTTCAGTCAAGTTCGTCATTATTCTACAGTCTCAGAGATAATTTTCTTTGCCATACAGACTCTCAAAGACCAAAGGAATGGATCTCTTATGGTTGAATTCTAGTTCTATGAGAAAATATTAATCTCTTACAGGATCTTACGACACTTTCTACATCTTAAGACATGTGGGAAGCCACTTATTTCTACATAATCCAATTATATGATTGACTCTATTATGGATCCTTATTTCCAATTCCATCAATATTTGCTTTGACCTGGTTAATGGCTTGCTTTGCCCTCATTCATCTGTTCAAACAACAAATGGTCTTTGGATACTTACTAGACTTCAAGGTCTGATAAACACTGGAATGGACTCATATTTGAAACTGCTTCCCAGCTCATAATCTAAACAGAGATATAAATATCTAAATGCACATTTAGTACAGTATTTATTACTGTACACACATATATATGTTGAGCTTTGCTCCCAGAAGCCCCACCTTCTCTCACTGCCACTAGCCATATGCTTTTCATAATGCACAGAAATTGGGATCAGAAAACTTGGATTTGGGTTTAATCTATGCTACTAATATATATTGAAATATAAGTACATTAGTAACATAATAAGCTTGTAATTTTCAGAATATCAAAATCTTCATTTGAGATGTGAGTATTAAATGATATCAAAGCTTAAAAGTGCTGTGCAAATTATTGTTTACATCCTTTCTCCCCTAGGAAGCAGAATTGTGAGTGAGAACCAAGGACTGTGGAAATAATTGCAGTGGTAATGATAATATTTGTTTCTAGACCAACAGAGCTTCTCGAATTCTTTCTCCTTCCCAGGTAGATTTGTCCAGGTCATATGCAGTCAGAAGCAGACTTGAAAGTTCTCCTGCAACGGTTATTAATGTGATTTCTCTGTCTAATCAGGTGGGCTTGGTGTGCAACCTATGGAAACACCAACACTGGCCCACCTGTCCTTGTCACTGTCAGTGTTAACTTTATCACCATTGAGCCACTGAACTGATCATCTTGCTCTTACCAAGGTAGGGAGAGCTTTTTGAGACAATGTCCCTGGAACTGCATTATTAGAGTGGTACCCAAGATATTCCTGCACACATGATACAGGATACATCTGTGATACATCTGTGTTGGCACAGAATCAGGTAACCCGCACCAGAGTGGTGAGGAAGAGAAAACTCAGGTCAAGTAGCCCAGCAGAAGAACTGTCATATGAGGGAGCACATATCAGAGGTGCTGGAAGATCTGAAAAGTCAATATGAGGAGAGAGAGGCAACTCAAGAGATTAGCAACATTAGCAACCCGCAACCATTCCTAGGGAAGGAAGTAGTACTAACAGAGCCCAGGAGGCAGGCCTGCTGTTGGGAGCATGGATCACAGAACAGTCCCTACCCTTGATAAGGCTATGCCCCACCCTGAAGCAGAGAAGGGGAAAAACTCCCTGTCTTCTTTCTTCCTCCTATTTTCTAGTCTCCTGTTAGTGTCTTCCATGAGCTGAGCTTGGTGAGAAGACACTTGGCAAGGGATCCTGGGAAACATATTTTGCTGAGAAAGTCAGGGGATGAATCTGAGAGCAAATAGGCAAATAACCAGCACAGAATGTCAACTCATCCTTAGAAAGTGTTTCTACTAAGAGGGGAAGGTTGCCTCTAACTTTCCTCTTGTTCCTGAGGCTTAATATTTTTGTCTTGAGGCCTGTCAGTTTTAAAACTCTTTGTTATTCTTTTTTTCCAGCAGGCCCACTGCGTCCTATGCAGAGTGCTCCTGGCAGTCTCTACCTTGGACCATTGATACATGCCATTCTACCTTCATGTTCTTTCTGATACTTACAATTGTCTAGCTAGTTCTATCTTCAGTGGCTTGGTTGGATTCCAAGGTAGAAAAGGAGAAAGCCAGAATCAACAGGTTACCTACAAGACCAAGTGCATTAACTCTGAATCATAGAGAAGCCAGAAAATTCAGAGAAAGAGCAAGACAGTCACTGAGGTTTCATGTTGGTAATTACCTATCACTCCCTGAGTAGGTTACAGGGAAAACCTCTCTAAATAGCTTTAGCCACAATCTTCCAGTCTTGATTAGAATGATGATAGCCTTTTGGAGCTAGAAATGTTAGAATTCAGCAATCTCAACATTTTCTTCTTCATTTTATAAACAATGAAAATTAGGTCCAGCAAGTTTAAGTGACAAGGTCAAGATCACATAACAAGTTAGTGTTGTGAGCTGATTTCCAAATTATTCTTTTCCATCTGCAGAAGTCAATTTCGCTTATGTTCCATATTGGCTCCCATCTTAAAATGTTGTTTAAAGTGTCTAAACAGTTTCTTTCCTCCCACTTGGGAGTTTCTCCTGTTGAAGGTCACTTCAGGGAGTCTCCTGGGTTTTGCAGAACACTTTCAGCAGATTTTTGTTTGCCTTTGCTGCCTCCACCTGTTTGCCCCATAGAAATTATTCTAAGCCTAGGAATATCTAGAATGAGCTCAGGTTCAAACTGGTCCATGGCTTCTGTTATTCCAGGGAGGGGTGGTGTGGCTTTCCCTTCTCCAATGTTGTTTATGGATCAGGCATGCGAGGATTCTTTCTGTGAGGAGAAGTCCTGTAATTTTATTACTAGTAACGTAAAACAGAAAACCAATACTAGCATTTTCACTGTAGGCTTTATTTCCCCGGTGATGTATGAAGAAATTGGTTCAGTGAAGAAGCTAGCTATGAGGGTAGAAACCTGCAGATGGCAGGTCCACTGGAGCCCGGAAAGGGTGTGGAGTCAAGGGGAGGAGGAAAGTCTGACCCTTGGTGGGAGGGCTGATCTTACCAGCTTCAGATAGCAGGTTTCTGTAGTTTAGTTTTTATCTGAAAAGGGGATTAAGGCAAAGATTCCAAAAGAATAAAGAGGGAAAGAAAGGAGGAAGACATCACAAAGACAGAAAAAAAAAAATGATAGGAAGAAATGGCAGAAAATGCTCCCATAGGAGTGAAGAGGCCTTGAGAGAATAAGAATCAAAGAAAAGAAGAATGCCATTTGTCACTCAACAGTGCATTTAATGTAAATATGACTTTTTTAGATTATATGTTTTTAAAGATTTTATTTATTTATTCATGATAAACACACACACACAGAGAGAGAGAGAGAGAGAGGCAGAGGGAGAAGCAGGCTCCTTGCAGGGATCGCTATGTGGGGCTGGATCCCTGGACTCCAGGATCACCCAGTGGGCTGAAGGCAGGCGCTGAACCCAGGGATCCCCTAGATTATCTTTTTTTTTTTTTTAATGAGTGTGAGTATTAGACTCAGGCAATGTTTCCTTGCAGAGAAATCAGAGTGATCAAAAGACTAGGTCAGACCAGTTTTTGGCTACAGGAACTAACGCACTAAGAATCCTACATGGGATGAAAGGTGAGAATGAGTAGGAAGGGGGAAGTCCACTGGGAATAGGGACTTGCATATACATATACTGGGTGCTCAGCATGTACTTGTTAAACTTGCATTCCTCCCTTTGCCACTCACTCTGATGCAGTCATGGCGACACCAAGTTACAAATAGTAAGTAAAGATGGATTCATAGATTTTTAAAAATTGATATGGCCAATACTTGACTAGAAATTGAGTATTACCAAGTCTGGAAGGTAGAGGAGTGGATGGGAGGAAAAACTTCATGGGTTAACAGAGGTAGGAAAGTTTTTACTCTTCTGAGTGATAGTAGAGAAGGAATCTTCTAGAGTGGGCCAGTGCCCTACGGTTACATAAAATGGAAAACAACTGCACTTTAATTACCTGGAAGAATAAGGGATAACAGTTTGATATTCTCAAAGTGCTTCGCAATTATGTTTGTTGGTGGGGCTATCAGTCATGATGCTTCAACTGGTCTGTTTCCTGAAACTTGGGATCATTAGTAGATGGAAAAAACAATTGTAGCTAATTTATCCTGACGAGACCATCAATTGGCTCCTCTTATATGGATTCCCAGGGCTACCCTGGCCCCTGCCCTTCTAATCAGTTTGGCATCTTTATGCATTTCTTCAATTTGGCAGCTACTGCCCATTCTTCCAGTGCATCTCCTTTTTTAACTTGAGGCAGGAAGAATCTGTTTCTATTGCTTGAAGTCAAAGGGCCCTAATCCAACTAGTAGATGTTCTATTGTCCTATCAAACCATTGACTCCCCCCATTGGACCTTTTAAATCTCTAGCTTTTCTGGTAAGAGGCAGTAATGGAGGGATTAAAATAACAAAAGGATGGCCTCATAGAGAGGGAGATAGGCCAAAAGAAAGCACAGTCAAGGCAGAGAATAGGAGAAAGGTACAGAAACTTACAGCCAGAGATAAAATGTGTCTTGAGTTTTCTCTGGTCCTGAACTTCCAAATTGTTTTGTAACCTAATGCCTATGGGCTAGATGGGAATATTGAACCAAGCACCAGGCTAGAAAGACTGGAGATGGCATGAAGCCGCACAAGCTACAATTTCTGCAAACTACTCAGGCTTTCATTAAGCAAACTTTAATTTGTGTGTGTTCTCTCCACTGTACCTTAAAATAAATGTATTCTTTATGATCTGGAGAGATGCCTACTCTTCTAATTTGGAAGAAATATAAATGTTGGTAGGATTGTCTCCGGGGAATGTTACTACCTATCGTCATTAATGGAGAAAAGTAATGAGAGAGCAGGAGATTAACTAGTTAGTTGGGGGAATCTACTAGAAGAAAGGAATTGACACCTCAGGGCCTAATCTTGAAAATTGTTCTGGCACAGACAGCAACATGCTGAACAGAGGAAGAATGGGATAGGGAATGCAAAAAAAAAAAAAAAAAAAAAGTAATTATCAGAAATGCTAATCAAAATATAATGAATATAAAGTGCTAAACTATTTTAAATAACAACAGTTTTGCTATGATATCTTCATACAGTCATATATTACATTTATTAAAAATGCTTCCATTCCTGAAGCTGTTATATAGCACACGGGCCAGATAGAGAAAACCGAGAGTTAAGTTGGCGATGGCTGCAGCTGAGCTCCTCCTGTCTCTGTGCTGTGTGGGATGCTATTCTCGATGACAGCAACAATAGCTAAACACATCTCTGAATTGTAACTGTCATCAGGCTTTTCCCTGGGTTCATCTACCTTGCTTAGCATTTTAAGTCTCTCCTGCTTAATGAAATGTCATCTTTTCATAGCTGGTGACCAAATAATTGTTTAAAGGGAATCAGAATGTGAAAAATGGGGGTTTTTATAACTTGGAGTTTAATTCATTGTGATACTTAGACTCACATCTCAAGCTAACTAAAGGATGTCATACTGCAGGACATGTGACCTTTTACCACCCCACACTTCACCAATTACAGCCAATTTCCCTTTGTCCAGAGTAGCTGGATATGGGTGGATTCAGTTTCCTGGATTCTGATGAACTGAGTATTGCCATATAATCCAATCATCAGACAATGTGGTTGAAGGCCTCAGCTTTTTCACTGTTACGTTCCTTCTAGTCTCTCTTCAAGTTAATCTTCTTGAAGAGTAACAAATTTCTTCCCAGCTTCAAAACTTCAATGACTCTTGTAATCAATGGGATAAAGCTGCTATTCAAGGTTGTTCTTAATCATTCCCACATATCTGTTTTCACCCCTATTTCTCTACCCTCTGTGTCTCTCATTCTCCTTTTCATAAACACCCTGGCTTTCCTCATGGTTGATGTTCCCTCCACATAGTTGCCATTCTAGTCTGCTTCTGCATATTCAAATCCTGCCCATTCTTAAAGACTCAGGTCAATTCCTTCTTCTTTGGAAAGTCTTCCTTCCTCCACCTCCTTTTTTTTTACCTATATTTTTTCTTTTGAAGTTGCACAGCTTTGATCTCTGCCTCTCTTGGAAAATAACTTTATCCTTTCAGTTATTATCATTTACATCCCCTCTATTTTACTAATTAATCACAAGTTTCTTGAATATATTATCAGTGACAGATGCATCTCTGTCAGCTGCCAAAATGCAGCAATGCTTTGCACACAGTAGGCATTCATTAAATGAATAAGTCAACAGAACCATAATTTCATCACTAAAATGGGTCAGAAAATGCTTTTTCTCTTTCTGAGATGATTCATAGAATACCTTAGGATCTCACAGTACTCTTGATTTATTATGATTAACATCAACTATCATTAGAGAGGCTGCAAATAAGTCTGGGTATTTCAATTTTCTGGTTTGGATCTCTGAACAAAACTGGAAGCAGTTACATTTAGCAACCGGAGACGACAGAACTTAACGGAAAAATGGAAGTGTTCATCGACCTCACATAAAACACAGTAAATGATACAGGGAATTAAAAGAAAATTAATCAATCTAAACATGGAGTGATCTTGTTTGAGAGAATCTAATTAGTCATGTCAGAGTGTGATCAGAATCTCAGTATTGGTATCTCAGTATGATACCCATACTCACTCCCTAAGGATAATAACTTTAGAAAAGCCATACCAAGGGACAGTACCAAGCAATAAGCAGAAGCTAGGCAGGTGCCTCCTTAATTATCAGAGACACAACTGAGAATTGAAAATTCACTGTGGTTTCCTGCACCAAGGGCTGCAGGGCATGGTGTTTATTTCAGAATGGGCACAATCACTGTCCATGATGCCATGGAGAGTCATGCACTTGCAGATAAAAACAGGAAGCAGGCTAATCACCAAGCATGGCTAAGAGGGCAGTGTTCTCAATACCAAGCCATGCTGTGAGCAGGGGTCAGGTCAAGGGTTGTGATAAAGAAAGGAAAGGGAAAGCAGGAGCTCATGAAAGGATATTATCAGGATGGCAATGGGTTAACTGCTAAATAAGCTAATAGAAATCAATCAAAGAGAAGTAGATTTCAGGAAAAAATAGGAGAACAGCCCAGGCAAATAGTCAATACCTCTGAAATCTACAGAATGTGAGGGAACAAAGTAAGATGGGTTGTCAATATGGAGCAATCTGGAGCATTCTGGAGTTTCTCTCCATAAGCCACCTATATGGTCCTGACATCCAGGAAAGGAACCAGCTGCCAAAGGAACTTGCTATTTGAGCCCTAGCTGTACTACCATGCTCTTTCACTCCAGTCAAACTCATTCTGAGGTCTTTTGCTGTTAAGTTGGAAGCAGGGCATGTTCATGAAAAGCTGGTGACATGAAGTTGTAGAGTGATCACTGGAGATGATTCTCTAGGCAGAATAATTTTCCCAACACAGGGACACACAGTTGTTTGGGAATGGACCCTCCCTGGAGTTTTAAGCTTATCAGTATATCTACTAGGGATTCTTCTCCTTAGACTTTTATCTGATCTTTCTTCAGAGGCTGTGGGAACTCAGAGTTCACTTAGAATTGTCTCCAAGCTCTCTGTCTTTGCTTTTGACACTGCCAATGCTGATTGTGGTTCTTCCCGTAGTTCATTATAGTGTTTTGGGAACAATCGGCAGCAATAATTTGGCAACAATTGGGATCCAGGTCCACACACCCTTCCAGAGCAGCCCTATCCCATCCCAGACTAATTTCCAGATGAACACAATAAAGTGCAATTTGTTATATAATGGAACCTTCAAAATTATAGACTCTGTAATGTTAAAGCCTGAGTTCCTGTCTATTAAATTGAATCTACATGGCCATCAGGGTCACATCAATTCCAAGTCAGGCTTTTATGTTCCCATCTAAAGTGAAGAGGAAATTCTGATCCATCTTCCATGAGGTGGGAGATGATTCTTCCATTGATTGTTAAAATGATTACTACGACAGTATGTAAGGATGGGCAAAGATGTGACCTCGATAGATTTGCCAAACTGCTCTGAATCCCAGCTTTCTTAGTTGGAAAATGGAGCTTATCACCCCACTCAAAAGGATTATTGTGCAGGTTAAAGATGTAATAATGTAAGTAGAGCATTAGGTGCATGATAGGCCCTTACAAGATTCAAGAATGTTCAGTTTTGGTGCTGTGTTTCTGTGCATTAAGATTCTTGGAGCCCAGTTTACTCCTATGTGGATTTTTTTTCTTTTTTTAATGTTCTATTGACCAGAAAGAAACCCAGTGTATGAGAGGAACATAAACCTAGTATACCAAGAATCAAGACATCTAGGTTCCAGTTCTAGCCCTGCTAACTACTAGCTGTGTAAACTATATAGAAGCTACAAGCTTCTACTTTCTCACCTCTAAAACTCAATAATAGATATGTTTTCCATGTCCACATCATAGAACTATTATGAAGATCAAATAAAATAACAAAAGAGCAGGTATTTTCGCTATTAACACAGCCTGTATTGACTGTATGTTTTCATTGGTCCTTTAATCTCCACTGTAACCACACAAAGCAGATACAGCTTGTCCCATTTGAAAACTTGAGCTCAGAGAGACATTCTGTGACTCACTAAAATCTAGCAGTCATTAAGCAGGAGAGCCAGGATTCAAAACCAAGCCTCTCAGTGCCAAGTGCTTTTCTCATTGTTATGTTGGGTCATGTGAAATTGCTATTTTTGTAGGTCAATAAAAATCGAATATCAGCAATTTCATATGATTTAACATGATATAACACATCTGTATAAAGAACTATTTAAATTCAAGATAGCAGAACCACTGAGTAAAGGCTTTAGCTATGATTAGTGCCATTCAGGACACTGTTCCTTTATATCACATAAAGGATCAGAAAAGGGTCATAAATTTCCCATTTGGTCCAAACTGGAATTGGCAAAACTCTGTTCTGGTTGGGCATTTTCACATAATAGTTCAGCTACAGCTCATACAAGAGACATGCTCTCTTCATGGCACATCCTCAAATGGGTCAATATGTCATATAGTCTTCAATATCTACTCATTGTCTTATGGGAAATTATAAATTCATTATAAATCTGAGTTCAGGTACAGATTGAGATACTAAGTAGTCTATTTAAGCAGTGTAAAGTGTGAGGAATTAGCAAATATGCCTTCATAAAATTGAAATTAGTTTTAAAATGTGAATTTAGAGTGGACTGTTCATGAAAATTTCTGTGTTTTGGGGGGAAAATCCCCAAGTATTTGCTTATAGAGACCTTGAAATCCTATGAAGAATGATGACTTGAGTTTCTCTTCACTCATGCTGGAAAAAGAATTGTGAATGGGTCCTGGGATGGGTGTGGCTTGATGTTACCTGGACTGGAGTTACTTGGTGTTCCCCAAATGGTATAATACAAGATGCACAGCTTATCTCTGGGGAAATGTATATGGAACATCATGAATGCCTTGTCTGAATCACTAAGACCAGGATATACCCTATGGATAAAGATGGGGATTTTCCCCTAAAGATAATAAGTATTCCTACTTGTGGTCATCCTGAAGCAGGGCAAGAGGTCAAGCTGGAGTAGAACTTTGGACCAGGGAAGAGGGAATTTTTTGACTGTGGGTTTAAGGGTGAGTAGGGTCCAGGATTTCAAGGCAGGGAGAAATCTGGATATTCCTGTTGGATTTAATTCATCTGGCTACTACCAGATAGGGGCCTTGCCTTATAGAATGAATTTCTGAAGTAGTCAAGATTGTGCTGTTCAGAATAGATATCCAGGCTATTTATTGTTAGTCAAAAATTAAGAAGGGAACCCACGAAGGGTTGAAAACATGTGTACGTCTAGGTTACTTGCCTGTACAATGAACATCACCTGACGTCTAATTATATGAATTATACAATATGTTACATACCATGCTGCATTACAATGTACCACATGGCCCATATAAAATGCTTGTGCATATGCATATTCTGTACAAATATGTACAATAATCTGTATGCAAATTCTCATTTTCCTGCTCACAGTACATCTAGGCCACTCAGCCCCTACATAGATATTGATAATTTTCCTTACTGATACACAGGAACTTTTGGTTGTTCATAAATTAGTACTCAAGGCAAAGTGTGTCTATTTTATATAAATGCTATTTAAATTATAATCAACTCTTCTACTTCATGGAGTTATTTATGCTAGAATGCTAAAATGCTACAGGGCAGGGATCCATTCTGGGGATACAAGGCCAATCTACTTAGCCAGTGAAAAATGTGAGTTATATAGCCTTGGGAATAAATGCCCAGGGGTTGGTTGCCTAATGGGATTATAGCCAGGCTTCAGCCTTCACCAATACTTCATTGGTGAGTGAGGCAGAAACCTGTTTGGTGAGTGGGTTAAAAAGCAGCACTCCCCTGCTCCCCACTCCCCAGTTCTAAAAGAACGTGAGAATCAAACACCTTGAAAATATAGAACAATGCAACAAAGTATTATTTCTTTAATGCACTTATTTTCATACCCATAGTATCATTGATTCTCAGATTCCTTTTACCAACAGTATTGGAACTCCGCACAGTATTGGAATCCCATATTTAGGAAACTTAGATTCTGTTTCCGGTTCTGTCATTAGCTTGTTGAGTCAGAGAACAATAAGCTGGAAGGTATCTGTGACAGTCCATGAGCCATGTCTACTATCTCATTTAACTCTTACAACAAATTTCACTTAGAAGTTAGAAGAATTGCTCAGGATCATAAAGTTAAGACATGAGAGGTGGAGGAGCAAAGCAGATGCTACAATCAAGGGTTTTAACAACAGAACTCTTCCATGGCACCATTACCCTACAGAGAAGGAATGGTAAACCAAAGACACACCTGCCTGTGCACTCTAACTCCTCATGCTTTACCCATGGACTCACTGTTACTCATGTCAAAGACATAGTGTGCAAGGGTGGCAGCAGAGGGCTTTGTTCATTCATTCATTTATTCATTCATTCATTCAAAATGTACTCATTAAAAAAGTAGATGTTGGGGGTGCCTGGGTGACTCCGCTGGTTAAACATCTGCCTTCAGCTCAGGTAATGAGATCCCAGGGTCATGGGATGGAGCCCAGCATCAGTCTCCCTGTTCAGCGGGGAGCCTGCTTCTCCCTCTGCCACTCTCCCTGCATGTGCTCTCACTCTTTTCATCTCATAAATAAATAAACAAATCTTATTAAAAGTAGATATTGCCTACCTATTACAATTTGGAGATCATGCCAGGCTTATATGGGGGCCTACATGGTCTAGTGAGGTAGCCAAACAGATAAGCAATGTGACAGTGGCTGTGATAGAAGGAAGCACAGGATGCTAAAAGCTCTATATTTCATCTCTCTTAGGGGATGCAACAAACTGAACAGTTAATTGCTAAAAGGCAACTTTGCTGGGGAAGCTCACAAGTGGTGAGCACAAAAGAGGATAGATGCAAAGATCCCTTTGTGATCTACTGTTGTTATAGGGGATATCATCTGATCTAGCTCCAGAGGCTCCCCAACATACTCCAGGTATTCCTCAAACAATAGATTGGTCCTATCTTGAAAAAGGTTCTACTTGGGTCACAGAAGGCTGGAAAAGCCTCATTCTCCACAGCCAGTATGTATCAGTCAAGATAGGCTAGGTTATGCTGTAGTGATAAATAATGCAGATCTCAGTAGTTTAAGACAATGAAAGTTTATCTCTAGCGTGTTGGCCAGAAGCTATGCTCACTGTAGTCACTCAAAAACTGGAACAGGTAGATGCTCTATCTCTACATATTCTTCCACAATTCCCAAGGCAGGGGAAATGGGTTATAGAAATACACGTTTTCTCTTAAAAACTTTCACCTGTAAATGGTACATCACACTTCTGCTTACCTATCATTGTCCAAAGCAAATCATATGGTTATGTTTAACTTCTGAGGAAGCAGGGAAATGCAATCTTCCCTTGTGTTGGAGAAGTGAGGAGAACTGGAATATTTGTGAATATCCCTAAAACTAGCAGTGTTTTAAGAGCCTGCAGTAGAGTTCTTACCTTTCAGGATTCCACCCTAGCCTGTGAGCTCCTCAGCCTTGTGTGTCTCTGCATTCCAAGGGCCTTACACAATGTTGGGCATATAATAGACTCTCAGTAGATACTTGTTGAATGAATTAATGAGTGAATAGAAAAAGATTCTTTCCTAAAAGAATAATCCTCCCCACTGGGGGTCAGAAAAGTCTACATCACCTTTTATATTTTAAATTAAGCTTCAGAGACTGAGTTCCATCCTTATTTGTGCTTTTCTAACATAGCTGGAAGGGTACCTTTAAGGCCTATGCTGCCTGTCAGGAGGAACAAGCTTGGGTAACAGCATTTTGAGCCTCAGTGATGACTTTTGGGAGCCATAGCACCCTCTTGTACGGCAGTCTGAGGGAGATGCTAGGAGAAAGGTGGGCAAGCAGCCAAGCAACTTCCAAATGTAAGAAATGGTATTCAAAGCATGGCACATGAGACCAACAAGCACATGAGAAAATGCTCCGCATCACTTGCCATTGGGGAAATAAAAATCAAAACCGCAATGAGATACCACCTCACACCAGTGAGAATGGGGAAAATTAACAAGGCAGGAAACAACAAATGTTGGAGAGGATGTGGAGAAAGGGGAACCCTCTTACACTGTTGGTGGGAATGTGAACTGGTGCAGCCACTCTGGAAAACTGTGTGGAGGTTCCTCAAAGAGTTAAAAATAGACCTGCCCTACGACCCAGCAATTGCACTGTTGGGGATTTACCCCAAAGATACAGATGCAGTGAAACGCCGGGACACCTGCACCTCGATGTTTATAGCAGCAATGTCCACAATAGCCAGACTGTGGAAGGAGCCTCGGTGTCCATTGAAAGATGAATGGATAAAGAAGATGTGGTCTATGTATACAATGGAATATTCCTCAGCCATTAGAAACAACAAATACCCACCATTTGCTTCAATGTGGATGGAACTGGAGGGTATTATGCTGAGTGAAATAAGTCAATCGGAGAAGGACAAACATTATATGGTCTCATTGATTTGGGGAATATAAAAAATAGTGAAAGGGAATAAAGGGGAAAGGAGAAAAAATGAGTGGGAAATATCAGAAAGGGAGACAGAACATGAGAGACTCCTAACTCTGGGAAACGAACTAGGGGTGGTAGAAAGGGAAGTGGGCGGGGGTGTGTGTGTGTGTGTGACTGGGTGATGGGCACTGAAGGGGACACTTGATGGGATGAGCACTGTGTGTTATTCTATATGTTAGCAAATTGAACACCAATAAAAAATAAATTTATTAAAAACAAACAAAAAGAAAACAACAACAACAACAACAACAAAAACATGGCCCTGGGAGGTCAGCAAGGGCTGTGGATTATCTTTCCCAAACAAAGATGAAGGTGGTGACTAAATCTGCTGAGGCCAGAGCTCTGGTTCTTCTTGAATAGACACCCTTAGAAGGCTCCCAGAACATAGTCTCTGTTTTTTAAAGTAGCAATGCCAGTGCCAAGTTTCCAGACCTGGAGTAAAGTCCACAAAATCAAATAATGTAGCTACATTCAGAAGACAGCTGAAGTGCTGGATGACTACTAGAGCCTATTTATGGGAGCCACAGAAATTGACAGGCCAGGATGGGTAATAGGCCATAATCTGATACATTCCTCATTTATCACTACCCTTCACATTCCACAATTTTGAAGCTCTGGCAGTGATCTCTATCTTTGTTGTGCTGCTGTAGACAAAGATTAGTGCACGACCATGCTTGTGTATGCAACAAGACTGACAGGATGCTTGGGAGAAAGAACTGCATTGATCCACTGCTATGTGCAGAGTGTGAACCTGAAAACAAGGCACAGAAGCTCCCGTGGAGTGCTTTCCCTTGACAGTGGGAAATTGTGTGGATAGGACAAACAAGGAATTTGGTGTCATCCCAGTCCCTGAAGGGTGGCAAAATTTATGGTCATCTTTTACTGCTACCAGGATCTTCAGCCTTCCTTGGTATGTGCTCTCCTGGTATTACTCACCCTGCTGAGCTTCCATATTTGCACACAGACCTGGTGTGCACTCCTGAGAGGCTGACCAATCATGCATGTGTGTCTGAAGTGTTCTGAAGTTATATTTGACTGGAAAGAGGATCAAGGTGGTACACACAGATGTGTCAATGACAGGACTTTTCCTCTTTCTTCCAACCATTCTTTCCAAGCTGGATACAAGGGTGCTATGGTTCTCTGCAACCTGAAGCTGATGGGACATCTTCTCCAGTTCTTCAACAGGTTTGGCTGGGACTGCCCGGGCAGATGTCTGAGTGGTTGCCTTTCCCTATACCTGATGATCTGGGGATGAAGGCATGAATTTGACACTGGATTACTGGAAAGCATCATTGTGACTGAGGGGTTACTTGTAAAACTCTACCTGATGCTACAATGGCAAGAGTAGCTCCCTAACTTTATGAGCCATCAGAGTCTTAGAAAATAAGAAGAGTTTCTATTTCTTCTGGAGAAGGATAATCTGGTTAAACTGAACTGCTTTGAATGAGCCTTTCAAGATAATAGAGACAGACTCTCATTCCAAATCATCTTACAATCTTGATACAAGAGTTTCTTGTTTACATTATCTGAAAAGGACTAAATAGTAAATATTTTAGGCTTTGCTGACCACATATGGTTGGTCTCTGTGATCCTCCTCTCCTCTCTCTATCTCTTCCTCCCTTTCCTCCTTCCCTTAAAAAACATGAAACTTTTATTAGCTCAACAACCATTTGGAAACTGGATTTGGGCTGGATTGGACTATAGGTCTGAGGTTCTTGAATCATGCTCCAGAGCATAAATGGAAAAAAGCATCTAGTCTCATACAAGACATGATGGCACCTGTGCCAAAGACTAAGTTGAAAGAGACTTAAACCGTAAGTTTATGGCTCCTGGCTAGATCAGTTGTACATGTACATAGGTCAAGATTTGAGAAGACTTGGGAATTGAAAGTACTTCTTCATCAATCTGATAAATCCTACCAGAGATATATTCCTACAGGTCAGGGCTTATACATCCAGAAGTTTCCAGTTAAAACATAAATAGACTGAGGGGTGAGACAACTAGAATTCATTTCTCCAGATGGTTTCCTAGTAAGAAGTAAATTAAAAAGAATGAAATGCAATCAGGTAGGTTGAGATACTTTCTAGACAAGAGTAAATATTATAGATATCTCTGGTTTAGATAGGAAGAGCTAGGAAAATAAGTCAATCACAATTTTCTGTCCCCTTGACCAACTCCCAATTAAATATTAGATTAAGTGTGTGTTAAAAAGCACCCATATAGGATTGGACACATCTGACACTTTTGTAGTTGGAGCTCACCTTCTCCAGAAGTAGCCTACTGAGGCTGCAAATCTGCCAGAGAGGCCCTATAGTAAGCCATGCACAACAGGAGAAATGGTGGAGACCAGTGCTGGCCTGTGTGGGCTTGTCCTGGTAGTCCTTTGGTTCACAGGATTTGCATGTGACATGTCAGGGACCCAGGAGTTCCTAGGACACCCAACTGGGTGTTGGAGCTAGGTGAAGAACTCAAAGGAGGCCTGTATTACTAATACACTAATGCACACTAAAACATTCCAGGGATGCTATAATGAAGTACCAAAACCTGGGTGGCTTTAAACAATAGAAGTTCATTTTCTCACAGTTCTGGAGGATGTAAGTTCAAAATAGGTGTCAGCCAGGCCATGCTCTCCCTTCCTTACCTTGTCCCAGCTTCTGGTGGTGGGGGTAGATCCTTGATGTTCCTTGCTTATAGCTACAGCACTGTAGTCTGCCTCTGTGATCATATGGCATTCTCCCTTGTGTATCTCCATCTTTATATGGTGCTTTCCTCTTCTTATAAGGACACCAGTCATACTGGGTTAGCACTCATCCTAATGACTTCATCTTAACTTGATTACCTCTGCAAAGACCTTAATTCCAAACATGGTCACATTCATAGGTACAAGAGGGTTAGAACTTCAACATATCTTTTAGGGGAACACAGTTCAACAGGTAACAGAATGGGACAGTGGTCAAGTGCAAAGAGGTTCTTAACTGTCATCCAAGCAAGTGACACAGCTAGGTCTCAAAAGATCTGCATGTTCAGCAGGAGCCAAAGAAAATGACCAGTCAGCAAACGGATTGATACAGCTTCCACTGGGCTAAGAGACGAGGACACAACCATATCATAGTGGACTCTAGCAATGCATCCAGCAAGAGACATAGGAGGAGTACAGGCCAAATGTGTCCACTTTAACCTGACCTCTGATGCCACAAAACTTCTTAATATCTGGGGCCTTAGGTCCCTCTTTGGGTAAAGAGAAGGAGAAGGGTGTGAGGAAGGAAATAGTGACTGCCAGATGATCTTTACTCTAGAGATCAAACTCAAACTGAGAGAAACTTTCAAGCCAGAGGACACTGGATTACTGTCAGTTGGTAACCTAAACTTTCTCTCCTTATCTCCATTATCAAAAATAGAGTACATTTATCATGATTAGCACTGAGTAATGTATGGAATTATTGAATGATTATATAGTGCACCTGAAACTAATATAACACTGTATGTTAATTATACCTCAATAAAATAAAATAAGTAAAATAAAATAAAATAAAATTCACTCCAAAAAGAATAGAGGCTTTGAAGTAGAAAATAAAGCTCTCTCCATATATTTCTACTCCCATCTGAAACACACTCTGGTGTCCCTCTACATGTTAAATCAGTTATTACCAAGCATGTACGAGGCACTGCTATTGCACAGAAAAGATGTATGTGATCTCTGCCCTCATGGAGCCAGTGTTGTTCTGTCATTGTAAAAGGACTGTCCACACCCTTTACCCTATAAGTGGGCCTCGGAGTGACCCACTTTCTCCCCCCACCACTACCATGCAGCTCCAGCTGTCAGAGGCAGGCTCTTAATTTTCTTTTTCACTCTTGGCACAACTGTAATAAACGCAGATGTCACGAGCTTAGATAATTTGAACCATAGCTTATTGGCCACTGAGTGGCTGCTTGATATTCAGGATGGCTCTCAGAAGACAGCTTCCTCCTGTCAAGTCTAAACATCCTCCTTCTCGAAAAGTCACTTATCTAGTACTACCTACTCAAAACAGGTTTTTGAGTGCTATTATAACTACTTTAGGTTACACCATTGGGTCATCAAATCTCTGATTCTGGCTTCAATATCTCGTAGCCATGTCCTTCTGTTATCCCCACTGACACTGCCCTCAAAACCTCCCACTATTCTTTCTGCACTAGCATTTTCTCTGCTGAAATCCATTGTCCCCATTGCTACTAGATACTCTTTCTAAAAACTGCAAATCTGATCTTGTTCCTCTTTTTTAAAGCATTTAACATATAAAATATGTAATTATTAATATATACAAATATTGAATCATTATGTTGTATACCTGAAACAATATAATATTGTATGTTAATTAGATCTCAATAATTTTTTAAAATATTGAGAAATATCAAAAAGAGGCTATGACAAAAAAAGGGCTAGTATATGCTATATAATTGAAATTTTTAAAAATTCATTTACCAACTTTTAAAAGTGAGATGTAAGAATAATATCAGTAAATAAATTTGCAAAAATAGAAGCTGTTATCACTTTTAAAAAGGGAAGAAGTAATGACGGCTAAGAGAGTGAAAAATAAGCCAAATAATTTTTTAAAAAGATGTTATTTATTTATTCATGAGAAACACGAGAGAGACAGAGGCACAGGCAGACGGAGAGGCAGGCTCCCTGAGGGGATCCTGATGTGGAACTCGATCCCAGGACCCCGGAACCTCGTCCTGAGCTGAAGGCAGGCACTCAACTGCTGAGCCACCCAGGGGCTCCCAAAATAAGCCCAATATTTACATGGATCTCAAATATATACAGGAGTAAGATATTGATTAGATGATCTCTGCAATTAATCTACAATAGAAAATGGGCTTAAATATGAAAACAAGACACATTTTCCCAGAAAGTAATAAAGCATCTCCCAACACATACCTTTTACAAAGAAGAAGGAAGAGGAGGAGGAGGAAAGAGAGGAAAAACAAGAAACATTTAATGATCCTTTATTGCCTACAGAGTAAAATCCTAATTTCTTATAGGTAGACAATCTTCACACTAATCCCACCCTAAACATACGGGATTCTCAAAGTTCCACAAATAGATCAAGCTTCTTTGAGTCTTTAGAGTGCTGTTCTTCATTCATTGTGTTCTGTTGTGCCCTGGAAATTTCTCTTTGTTCTTCAAGTCTTTCTCTAAGTCAGTCTGTTTGAGCTTTGCTAAGAATGCCCTTCGCAAGCCTCTCATAATACCTTGTGTTATCAGAGCACTTACCATACTGAAGGGGCACTGTTTATGTCCCCCATTTGACATCTCTTCCTTGATTTGTTCATTCAGTTAATATTTCCTGAGTACCTACTATGTGCTAGATATTGAGAAAAGATAGTTCTAGCCTTTAAAGAACTAATATTTTCATGAAAGACACCTGATACCTGGTGATTAGCACACACTTGGCATGTACACATCCCTCAGTAATGCTTGTAAATGAATGAATGAGAAAAAAGGGCAAGAATGTTATAGTATTGGCTGCATGAGTATACCGAGAAACTGTTTTTGGATATTATTTATTTCTGGGTCATCTGAAAGTCTCTCCTTTCCTCGAAATGCTCTTCTGTCTTTCCACTAGAACTCTCACTTACATTCCCAAGAATGCTTAAACTAGATTCTCCTTACTTCCCCTTCCCTTGCATCTCATTTTGTCATCATTGTCCTTGCCTCACAACATTCTTTGCTGAGCAGATTTCTCATTTTTCTCCAGACAAAGTGGACTGTCAGTCTTTCTAGGAAAAAGAGACACTTCTCCTGAGGCTCTTTCCCTTCCTATTTCATGAGACTGAATATTTTCATTATCACACATGATAGTGTACTCACAACCAAGGAAAGGCAAAGCAGAGTCAACATACTCTTGTAACAGAATCTCATTAATTTCTGTTTCTTCAAAGGCTTGAAAAAGGCAAACATGCTACACACAGAGATGCATGCATCACCCCAGGTGGGGAAATTCATGGGTACACATGCATGACAGCACATGGCTGTGCCCTGTCACCTAAAGTGTCATCCCCAACCCCTGGGACATCTGTTTGAGCCGCTTTCTATATTCCTACAGACTTCTCTGCAGCTGCTGGAGGTTCCTAATCCTCCTATACTTCAGCCCTGCCTTGAGCCCTGTCCATAGTCTTTTCTCCCTGTTTTCTTGGGTCAATAACCCCTCTTCTTTTGCAACACCTGTACTGTGATAAAACCCACATTTACTGATATTCTTAACTGAGCTGTCACTCACGATGTATTAAAATTTAACTGTGCACACCACTACCTCGGTATAGTGCTTTTCTATGGGACCCCTTTTCACCATAGTCACTGGGCTATAAAGCTCTCACACTAATAACAAGGATAAACTATAGCCTGGTCCTCTTAGGCAGGTCCACAACATGAACTGATGACACTCAAGTTGACTTAAGACATAAACTAATAAACAGTGACTCTAGAGGCTTTCAAACAGGGCTAGACAAAGATGGCTAGTACTTTAAAAATGGCCTATAGCTAAACCTCATGTAAATACAATGCCCCCTCAGGCATCTTGAATCAGGATGAACTAGATTATACTGTTAACAAGCATTCCTTGAATCTAAGTAATCATGATAGCAAGGGTTTATCACTGGTCTTATTTGTCCACCACTGTTTGACCGCTCTCTGCTCCAAAAAGTGGAGACTTTGGGAGCCAAGACAACAGAGCAGCCTTTGGCTAGAATAAAATCCTATGGCAGAGAAAAAGTGATCAAAGGAAAAGTGGCTCTTAAAGTGTTCATTACATTCACTCATATTCTATCAGCCAAAACAAAATCAAATGACCAAGGCTGACGGGTAGTCTGGGTGAGGGCCAGCACTTAGTTTGGTTGGCTAGTAATACAACCTATCACATGTTGGAAACTTAAACTATCCTCTGAATAACTCTTCCTGTTCCTCTACAAGCTGTCTTCCTTCATTCAGACTTGGGTGAATGGCACTGACAGATACTCAGTCACATTTCCCCACATTGCTGTCAGAATTATTTCTTCAGTTTGTAACATGGATCATATCACATCTCTACCTAAAATCTTTCAGTACCTGCCCATTGCTCATAGGATAAAGTCCCAGATTGTTCAGGTGGCTTATGAAGATCTTCACAATTCAGATCCTGCCACCCCTTTTATCTCTAACTGTGCCTTCCTCTTAACACCTTGTGCTGTATCCAATTCTAAATAACTTAAGGTTGCTTTTTTTAAAAAAAAATCCTATTTTCATGGCTTCATGTCCATTTTTATGGTCCTCCTCTCCCAAAACCTAGTATACTTTGTCATCAGCCTGGAGAATCTTATCTATCTTTCAGTAATCAACACACATTTAACCTTCATTATAAAGATTGGACTCAAAACCACTACCCAGGGAAACTGGCAACTAGTTTGCTTTGTACATCTATTCTATCGTACAGAATTGGAGCTTTTAAACTTTTTTGATTGTACCTCTCTAAGAAATATATTTTATATCACAGCCCAGAACACACACATATATATATACAGATATACAGTGCATATGTATATGAGTGTATCTATGTACATATGCATGTGTGTATGTACACACACATGTTAAAGTGAAATAAGACTCTTAGGAAACAATATCTGCCTTTACAACTTGTGTGATGAATTTTGTTATTTTCTATTTTTTCTATTTCATTTAACAAGAGGCATCGAGGTCCTACTGGAATTGGTTCCATGACTCATTAATGGGTCATAACCTATACTTTGAAAAATATGACGATGTAACATAGATGGATCTTCAGAACATAGTGCTTTGTAAAAAAGTTAGAAATAGGTTTTGAGGTGTGATTCAGTACCATTTATTTGAATTAAAAGTACATGCACTCATGTATAATGATACACATTTTCCAAGAACATACACAAAGAAAAAAGATAGACTTAAAAATGGTTATGGTGAGGCAGGGAGGAGAATGAGAGTGTGGTATGGAGTTACAGAGTATAAATAAGCAAATAAATGTATCAATCAATAACTGGAAAGGCCTTGCAAGGACAATGATAATAGTAGGTATTGACTTTCATCTAAGGTCCAAAAGAAACTAAAACAAGGATTCACTGTTATGGAAACTTCTATTATAATAACCAAAATATTTTTCCTTGTCTTTGATGTTCTGTAGTTTCATTACAATTAATGTAGAGTGTGTATTTATTTTTATTTATCATGTTTAGGGTATGTTTATGAATCTTGCCTTTCTTCAGTTCTGGAAAATCTGCAGAAGTTAGCTCATCAAATATTGTTCTCTTTCATTCTCTATATTCTTTCCCTTTGGAATTCTGATTAAACATATAGTAAATGTTCTTTTTTTTCTTCCACATCACTGAACCTCTCAAATGTTTATCTTCATATCTGTCCATGTATATTATGGATACTTTTAAACTCTAGTTTACAGTTTACTAATTCTTTGTCTTGATGTGTATAATTTGCTGTATTACTAAAGTTCCATTTGATTCTTCTGATAGATTCTTATGGCATACTCAACTTTGTGATTCCATTTTTCATTTCTATAAAAATTTCATACATAGCTATTCCACACTCAGTAATTGACAATTTTATATTGGAAGCCCTTGAGATCTAAATTTATTATTTGTCATTTCAGCTAAAAGTGAATGACAAACAGGAGTGCCTTTGGATCATCCTACATTCTCTGAGCAGTCTTGCAATGCTGTAGCAGCGATCAATGTCTCATATTTCTACAGCCAGAAGGGCTATAATGTCCCATGGAACCAGGCATTAATTTATTCCATATCCAAAACAAAGATGTTTCAGTGGAACTCAACTTCTATAGAACTGGTGGGTCCCAGGATGTGCAGGTGCCAGATAGCTGACATTTCCATGTGCTGCCTTAAACAGATGGCCCCTTAACTAGACTGGCATTTGAATCCAAAATTCAGATAAAGTGTTTTTTTTTTTTTTTTTTTTTTTTTGAGTATTCACTCCTCCCCTACAAAAGAAGAGAGAGTAGCAAGTGGCATTGCTTAGCCCCACAGTGAATCCGGCTTTGCCTTTGCCCAAGCACATCTGTCTCTGGAATGTCAAGAGCCTGGAGGACTCATTTGCTTATTGCTCCTCTGTTGATAGTTTCTGTCTGCATGGGTGACAGCAAAAGGAAATGCCAGACCCTTATTCCATATGACCCTGACCCTCAATTGCAGTGGCTTTTGATTGTGAGCTCATTTTTGCTTGCTTTTAATCTGTGGGAACCCTGAGAGCCTAAATCAGGGCTATTTCTCTCCATAGAGGATCTGTATACTTTTGCTAACAGGTAGCATCTTCTACTAACTTCTGACTATGTTATATCCCTTCAAAACCTACAAGTGTCATAGGTTTAATTTCCCCACTTGGTTGCTGACCCATTGCTCATACTCTGATAGGACTCCCATTGGGGTTTCCCTTTAGAGCAACTCCATCTTTTCCATTTGCTTATAGCTCTTCATTCTCACCAACCAGTTCAGCTCACTTTTGTGGAGAGCAATAGGGAGGGCTGGCATGAGTAATTCATGGATATTTCTTCTGAGTCCAGTGAGGAATTACAAAGTGTGTTGTATCTGAGATCTAGTTGTTAGGTAATAGAAGGGTCATTCCAATATATCTAATCAGCTATATTGCCCAAAGGAGAAATTTTTTTGTTTTTGTTTTTGTTTTTTTGCTCTGTTTTGTTTTTTAAAAACATATCTGTCTTCCTCTATGGTACTACAAGCTTTCTGAGAAACAAAATATGCTTATATACAGCACCCACAACAGTGCCTGGATTATGATAGGCCCTCAAAATTTTTTTGTTCAAAGAATATACAGTGTAAAAACACTTTAATTTCTTAAAACATTGCCAAACAAATAAATATTCTGTTTACCAATTCCCCTTCCCAAACATATAGCATAGACTCCTTAGAATGTTTTCTTTTATAATTTTCTTTTTTTAAAAGATTTATTTATTTATGATAGAGAGAGAGAGAGAGAGAGGCAGAGACACAGGAGGAGGGAGAAGCAGGCTCCATGCCAGGAGCCCGACACTGGACTCGATCCTGGGACTCCAGGACTCCAGGATCGCGCCCTGGGGCAAAGGCAGGCGCTAAACCACTGAGCTACACAGGGATCCCCTTATGTTTTCTTTTAAATTTGCTTTCTGAATTTCTACTTTTCTGGGGAGAGACCAAAGGAAGAAGCATGAAGTTTGTGCTAGGTCTAAACTACCACTCCTAACCTGTCACCCAACTTCTCACCCTTTTCCCAGAAACAAGAGAAGATGATTATTACTGTGGAAGTTCAGAGGTGGAGAGAAGTTTATAATAAAGTTCAGTCTGCAAGGGTGCTTGAGAATCCTTAAGGATGCAATTGGCGTACGTATTTTAAATACTTATATTACTTAAATTTATCACTATTGGTATCCAGAGTCCGCTGCAGCCTCCCAGTTCAGACATTCTGATTTTTCCTGCCTTTCCTGATTGCCAGCAAAGTAAGTTTTCCTTGTAACTAACTCACAGAGATTGGCATAATTTCAGCATAGTAATATTGCTAGGCTAATAGTGCTTAATAATCAATTAGGCTTATTCATTAGTATTAACTCTCTACCCCCAGCACCACCTGCAATCAGTTACATGATGGTGGACAGATGCTTTCCAGATGTTCACAAGGCCACTTTTGTGGATTTTCTTCACTCTATAATCAGGCAGTCTGTGAAGATGCCTGAGGTGGAGAGAAGGGCTGAGACTGGGAGTGGAGACATGGTTAGAGCAATGAATGAGCACACATTTTCAAAAGATAAGTCATATAAGCCAGGTCTGCTATTAATTAACATTGGGTTTGTTGAGAACGTGGTGTCCAGGCTGTGGCAGACAGAAGGTGCACCCCATCTGTGATAGCTTTGGCCAGGGAAGGACTGCTGACAGGAAGCTGCTGTTCCCTCCTGGGATCCCTCCCACTTCCTGGTGAGCATATTCCACCCCCATGTGGTGGAATGGAGTGTGGTGGTGCATTTCATGGTGACTCCAAATACTTCTCAGTTGTCTGAGAAGTGGGGATTGTGAGCTTCTGAGTGAGTCACCATTGCATCACTAGTTTGTAGACCTAGGGACAGTTTTTCTAGAATGTAAAAACTGAAGACTTTTACCACAGCAATTTGGACAAATTGTATCTTGATTGAAACTCTGCTGTAGCAGTGAAGGGATCTGGTCTCATGAGGCCAATTCTGCAGCTCAGGTTTGTGCCCTGCTTGTGGCTTTGTGCTGGTGGAGCCTGTGCATCAACAGAGGCAGACAGGACAGAGCTGCCCCCTTACTATATACCCCACTCTATAGTCAGAGCCTGGAGACTGTCTTTCTGGAAGATTCCTTCCTACTTCCTGAAGTAGATGGAGAGAGAGACTGAACAAACAATTTAGGCAGCCACTGAGCCCCAGGGTTGGACAGTCATAGTAATTATAATAATAAAAATAAACTTGTCAATAGCGATTGAAGGTTTGCCCAGGCATGTGTTTAACCCTCACAATGATCCAGTTAGTATTAATGGCATTATTGTTCCCATTTTACAGATATGAAACAAGTCTATGCACATTATTAAGTAAATCCTAAGTCACATATATTGCTAAAAGTTTCATGGTCCGAATTCAAACGTATATTATCCAATTCCTAATTCTGCCATCATTTGCCTGTTCTACAAAAACTATTATTGACCCTAGGATTATTTATTAGTGATTGGGGTAAGCTGGCAGAAGTTTTGATGCAATCTTATTTTGGGTAGGGATGTTTAGAATGAAAATATTGTGTAGCCAACAGACAAAATACATTTAAGCTAGGAACTTGTGAATCTATGTAGTGTCAAAAGAAAATTCAGAGAGCTTTACTCTTATGAATATTTTATTAAGCAAGGAACAAATGGTTCGTGAACAGGGAGAATTCAAACTTGAACCTGATAGGAAGCCCAGAGGCATGATGTTACAGGATGCCTTATAAAGTGAAATGAGAAAGTTGTTTAACCTTTATAATGATTGGTTATGACAGTGGGGGTTTCCAGATGGCAGGGGGTTGGTTAAAAGTGATTATCTTATGTCATTTTAGGAAGATGACTTAAGTTTTATGATTATCAGAGCCATTTACAAGAATAACCTAAGTTAAGTTTCACTTATCTTCATGAAGTAAGCTAGCTTGTTTTACTTATGTTGCTTAACTGGTTTTCTTTGCTTAGAGGATTTTTAAGACTAGTCTCCATTTTATTTTATTTTAACAGAAAGTAGATTTAGGTAAAAAATTTGGGGAAATACGTTTGTAAATGGAACATATATACATATACTTTTTAGGATTTAGACTAGAGAAACAACACAACACAACACACACACACACAAAATCTTTGTAACTGAATATCTGATTTGGCTTCCTATATTGTTTGCCTTGGCTGCCTGAGAACAAGATGGCCTTGAGGACAGAGGTCAAATACAAGAAGAGGAAAAAAATCTCAGGAGAAGTGCAGCTAGTTGTATGGTTTGGAGCCAAAGCCTCTGCCTCCACAGCTGCCCTTCAAGCTCTTCAATCTGGGGGAGCTTATATAACAGTTTTCTTGGTGAAGCCTACTGTGCCTCCAGGCTCTTTTCCTACTGGAAAATCCCTTATATCTGTAACAAAGACTCTTCAATGTCAGTGGGAAGTACCAGGGCTTTGAGGGCTATGAACTCAGATGTATGAATTGTTTGATTGAAGCCCTTACTTGCCACACATGGAAGGGTCTGAACGCTGAATACTGAATGCTGAACTCCTGGCATACTTCCAGCTTCCTAGCCAGAGGCACCTCCAAAGATGAGATGTTTACTGGCAATCCCTGGCTTGCTCATTTCTATATCATTACACAATGTGTGGCTAAGACATACTAAGCACTGCTAAGTGTTACTAGAATGAATTAATAAATAGGTAACTCATTCCCTGAAGAAGAAGACAGAGATCAAGTGATGGAAAAATATTTTGTTTTGGACAATAAGACCCAAGATAAAGTTGATAAGTAGTTTTATACTATAAAAGGGTTTAAGAAATTTCTGGTCAAGATATCATTGAAAGGTCATTTTTTTTAAGCTTTTCAAAGACTTTCTACATATAGAAATTTTTAAAAGGAGACAATTTCAAAGTCAAATCTAGGTTCAAACACAAACATCACTGTGCAGCAAAAATAAAACAAATACAAAGTGCCAAGTGAGCTGAAAATTGGGGCCTGCCCATTTCTGGACCCACAGAAATAAGTATGGACAGCGAGGGATTTCAGCTATTGCAGAGTAACATAAACAAAAGGGCCCCATTCCAACTGAGGGACCAAAGTCTGTGGTGATGGGGCTGCCATACACAAAAAAGAGGCTAATGAACATTTATATGATTATTTTGGGGGGTCTCTGGTTTACATCAAGGTGAGAGGAGGCAAACTCAGACTTCTGCCTAGGACCAAGGGCAGGATAGAATCTGATCCAGGACATGCAATATCAGATCTAGTTGCATACTAAGAGCATTATGAGGCTACATGGAAGCAGCCACAAAACTGCTAGATAGGAAGGGATACAGGAAGAGGGATAAAAGAGAGAAAGAATAAACTCTCAAAATAAGACTCCAAACTGAAATTCCCAAGGCATGAAAAGGTAATGCTAAGAAAAAGAGAAAATGAAACCAACAATTGGGAGATGAACTCGTCCCAATCAAATGAAAATAATACAGCAATCTAAAGAGGACTCTAAAGTACTCAGAATCTTCCAAAAATAAAGGAAGGAAGGAAGAATATCTCCTAAAGAATACTATGTTATGACACAACAGAGTGAGAAATAAATCAAGAAGAGAAGTTTATAAAAATGAAACAACAGGAAATCCTGTAAGTAAAAAATGATAATTGAAATGGAAAAATCTCAACACAAGATAAATTCACATTGGACACAGAGGGAGAATTAGTGAATTAGAAGATACCAGGGAGGAAGTCACCTATTATAGAGCAGATAAAAGCATGAAAGATCAGGGAGAAGATGGTGGAGTAGGAAGATCCTAACCTCACCTCCTCCCACAGACACAACTACATAACACCCATGTCAATGTAAATAACCCAGAAAACAACCTGGATACTGGTGGAACAAACACTCCACAGCTAAATGTAGAGAAGAGGCCACACTGAAGAGGGTAAAAAAAGGCAAATACATGATTGGGAGCTAAATGGACACACAGGACTGTCCACTGGAGGGAGAAATATTGAAGGTGTGGAAAAGGGAGAGAAATAGACTCATACAAGTATCTCAGGTACAGGGAACCCACAGAGGGAAGACAAATCTCCATATTTGTCTTTGAAAACCAGAGAGGCCTAATTTTACAAGTCCTTACAATTAGTTGGGCTTTAACATCTGAAACTTTAAAAATCAGGGGGCTCATCTCTGAGAGAGCTGGGAAGGGGAGAGGAAGCTGAGTCTCCACCCTTAAAGAGATAGTACAACAAACAACCACACTGAGATATGGCATAGATGCATTGAAAAATGTTTGAGTTGTATGGAAAGATTTATTTATTAATCTCACAGCATGTGCTGGGGGTGGGGACAAGGGTCTTTGAGAGACTTCTCTAGGAATGAAGGAGCCGGGAGCTTCATTTCCCTCCCCAGCCCTGCAGCCTAGACACAGGCACCTGCACGAACCAGCACAGTGTCAACACTCTCCACTTAACTTGCTAACAATTCACCAAGTCCTTGTATTCTCCTGCATACATGTCCCCTCCAGCTATGCCTTGGCTCCGGGTCTCCTTCCACAGAAGACCTACAAACATCTTGCTAACATTGTGTACCTTCCCATTATCCTGTGGACCTGCCCCATCTAATATACCCTTGGCCAGAGTCCATCCAAAGTGGTGCCATAAGCCTGGCAGTATCAGGCAGCCCCAACAGTGGTCAGCACCACTCCAAAGTGACTCCTGTCCTGAGGAGATGGGAATATAGCCACACACACCATCCTGACTGTGGCTTCAGAAGTGGGCTGTGGATAGACATCTAGTCTGACTTTAGGCCCCACCTACCAATGAGAGATTCTCAAAGGATGCCATAACGAAAACATCCCAGTTTGGTGCTACTGTATATCTGGCAGATGCCTGATTTGACTAAAACCCAAAGAAGCCCTAGATTGGTCCACCAGCAACACAGGAACCAAACCCTGCCCACAACAGGCAAAGAGAATCATTGAAGATGACTGGAGAAAAAACAACTCAGCCACAACAGTAGGGGACAGGCAACATACATATGAGACATCCCTGAAGTGCCAGGCTCTGGTGAACATGGGAAATTACAATGCTAGGAACTATAGGACTCTGCCTTGTAAGACCACTACTTTCAAAAGCAGGAAAGGTAGATGACATTCCTAACACATAGAAACAGACACAGAGAGAGAGTTAGACAAAATGAAAAGACAGAATAATATGTCCCAAATGAAAGAAAAGACAAAATCACAGCAAAAGAGCTAAATGAAGCAGAGATAAGTGTTACATGTAATAGAGAATTTAAAGTAATGGTCATAAAGATATTCATTGGACTTGAGAAAAGAGTGGAGGACTTCAGTGAGACACTCAACAGAGACAGAAACCATAAAAAAGAACCAATCAGAGATGAACAACTCAATAACTAAAATTAAAAATACAGAAAATGAAATAAATAATAAACTGGAGGAAGCAGAAGAACAGATCAATAACCTAGAGGACAGACTAATGGAAAACAATCAAACTGAACAAGAGTGAGAAAGTAATAATAAAAAATGAAAATAGACTTAGGAAACTCAGTGACACATAAAGCATAATATAATTTGCATTATAGGAATCCCAGAAGAAGAAGAAGAGAGAAAAGGGGGCAGAAAATTTAACTGAAGAAATAATAGCTGAAAAATTCCGGAATCTGGGGAAGGAAACAGAAATATAGGAGTCACAGAGAGCTCCTTGAAAAACCAACCCAAGGAAGTCCACACTAAGACACATAGTAATTAAAATGCCAAAAAATAGTGATAAAGATATCATTTTAAAAGCAGTCAGAGAGAGAAAAAAAAAGACAGTCAGAGAAAGAAAACAGTTACATACAAGGGAAATCCCTTAAGGTTATCAGCTGATTTTTCAGCAAACACTTTGCAGGCCAGGAAGGAGTTGCATGATATATTCAAAGTGCTAAAAGAAAAAAACCCTGCAACTAAGAACACTCTATCTAGCAAGAGTATCATTCAGTACACAAGAAGAGATGAAGGTTTTCCAAGACAAACAGAAGTTACAAACAAAAGTTAAAGGAACTTATGATCACTAAACCAGCCCTACAAGAAATGTTCATGGGGACTTTTTGAGTGGAAAGTAAAGGTCATTGGAAGGAGTAAGAAAAGCAGGAAGCACAAAAGCAGTGAAATTAAGTATATCTATAAAAACCAGTCAAAGGATTCACAAAATAAAAGGTTGTAAAGTAGTGAGAGTATATACCTAAAACATGGAGAGAAGAGCAAATAATGGGTTCAAACTTAAGCAGCCATCAACTTCATATAAACTTCTATATTTATAAAATGTTATATTTGAACCTAATGGTAACCACAAATCAAAAACCAGAAGTGGATATGCAAAAAATAAAGAGAAAAGAATCTAAGTGTATCACTAAAGAAAGCCAGTAAACCATGAGAGAAAGATTAAGAAAAGAATGAAACAGAGAAAAACTACAAAACAACCATAAAACAAGTAACAAAATGATATTAAGTACATATCTATCAATAATTACTTTAAATGTAAATGGACCGGGCAGCCCTGGTGGTGCAGCGGTTTAGCGCCACCTGCAGCCCAGGGCGTGATCCTAAAGACCCTGGATCGAGTCCCACGTCAGGCTCTCTGCATGGAGCCTGCTTCTCCCTCTGCCTGTGTCTCTGCCTCTCTCTCTCTCTGCACCTCTATGAATAAATAAATAAAAATCTTTAAAAAAGTGATTTTAAAAAAATGTAAATTGACCAAATGCTCCATTCAAAAGACATAGGGTAATGGAATGGGTAAGAAAGCAAGACTTACCTATATGCTACTTAGAAGAGATTAATTTCAGACCTAAAGACACATGCAGACTGAAAGCAAAGAAGGAAAAGCATTTATCATATCAACAGAAGTGAAAAGAAAGCCCATGTAGCAATACTTATATTAGGCAAAATAGACCTTACAATAGACTACCACAAGAGACAAAGAAGGATGCTATATAATCATTCATAAAGGAGACAATCCAACAAGAAGATATAATAATTGTAAATATTAATGCATCCAATATGAGAGCATCCAAATACACAAAGCAACTAATAACAAACATAAAAGAAGTAATCAATAGTAACATAATAATTACATTCTTATACCATACAAAAAATAAACTCAAAATGGATTCAAGACTTAAATGATCCTAGAAGAAAGCACAGGCACTGATTTCTCTGGCATCAGCTGTAGCAATATTTTTTTAGATGTGTATCCTGAGACAAAGAAAACAAAAGCAAAAATAAACTATTGGGACGACATCAAAAATAAAAAGCTACTGCACAGCAAGGGAAATAGCAAAAAAACTAAAAGACAACCTATTGAATAGGTGATGATATTTGCATATATCTTATAAGGGATTAATATACAAAATATATAAAGAACTTATACAATTTAACACCAAAAAACAAAAATCCAATTAAAAAGTGGGCAGAAGACATGAACAGATATTTCTTCAAATAAGACATACGGATGGTCAACAGACACATGAAAGGATGCTCAATATCAGTAATCATCGAGAAATGCAAATCAAAATCACAATAAGATATCACCTCACACCTGTCAGACTGACTAAAGCAAAAACACACAAGAAACAGCAAGTGTTGTTGGGAGAAAAAATACCCTTGTGCAATGTTGGTGAGAATGCAAACTAGTATAGCCACTGTGGAAAATGGTATGGAGGTTCCTCAAAAAATTAAAAATATAATTACCATATGATCCAATAAATTGCACTACTGGATATTTACCTGAAGAATATGAAAACACTAATTTGAAGGGATATACGTGCCCCTATATTTATAGCAGCATTATTTACAATAACCAAATTATGGAAACAGTCCAAGTGTTTATTCATGAATGGTTAAAGAAGATGTGGTATATGTATAAAATGGAATATTATTCAGCCACAAAAAAGAATGAGATCTTACCATTTGCAACAGCATGGATGGACCTAGAAAGTATAATGCTAAGTGAAATAAGTCAGTAAGAGAAAGACAAATATCATATGATTTCACTCACATGTGGAATTCAAGAAAAAAAAAAAGAAAAAGAGAGAAACTAAAAATCTCTTGACTTATAATAGAGAACAAACTGGTGGTTACCAGAAGGGAGGTGGGGGGGATGCGTGAAATAGGTGAAGGGGATTAAGAGTACACTTATCTGTACAAGTACTGAGAAATATATAGAATTGTTGAGTCACTATATTGTATATCTTAAACTAACATAATGCTGTATGTTAACTCTACTGGAATTAATATAAAAATAAATAAAAAATTCAAATCCTAAAAAAGATATGAAAAGGAAATTAAGAGATTAAGAAAAGGCAATTAAGAGGGACGCCCGGGTGCTGGGATTGAGTCCCACATCAGGCTATCTACATGGAGCCTGCTTCTCCCTCTGCCTATGTCTCTGCCTCTCTCTGTGTGTCTCTCATGAATAAATAAATAAAATCTTTTTTTTTTTTAAAGTAAGAGATTAAGAAAAAGCAATTAAGAGCACATGTAAAGGGAATTCTAGAAGAGGAAATAACAGAAAACCAATATTAAAGAGAGAAATATTTTCCAGAATTGAATATATGAATTTTTAGTCTAAAAGTACACATAATGGGCTAAAAATAAATACACATCTAGACATATTGTGGTGATATTAGAGCATACAAGGTAAAAGAGAATTTTTTTTTAGATGTACCAGAGGGAGAAAAACCTAGGTAACTTTAGAAAAAAGGAATTTCTTGTATGCCATCATCAGGCAACTCATGAGCAACAATAGGAAAGGCAATGAAATAGTATCTTCAAATATTGAGGGAAAAATAAGGGATCAGATGGATTAAAAATAATCTAGGTTTAAAAATGTCATATAACAGGGGTGCCCAGGTAGCTCAGTCAGTTGAATGTCTGACTCTTGGTTTCAGCTTAGGTTGTGATCTCAGTATTGAGTCCTGCGTCTGGGCTCCACACTCAGCCAGGGGTCTGCTTGGGATTCCCTATCTCCCTCTTTCTCCGCCCCTCTCCTCACTTGCACTCCTCTCTTTCTCTAAAATACAGACACTTAAAAATATCATATAACAGCAAAATAATGATGAAGTGATTTTATGTTATTATACCCTCTTCTTTCCATTTTCTGATCCTTGTTAGTAGACTTGCAGCTAAAACCAACTTCTCTACTCACCTGGTTAGTAATTCTTAACTGGGGGAAATCTTTGCCTCTCAAGGGATATTTGGCAATCTCTGGAGATAATTTTGATCCTCATGACTTGGGAGATGCCCCCTGTAGCTAGTAGGTAGAGGCCAAGAGACACTGCTAAACATACTACAATACATAGACACCATGCCACAAGAAAAGTCCTCCCATCCAAAATGTGAATAGTGCTACTGTTGAGAAACCCCGAGCTCAAATAAAGCATGAAACAACATAAATCCCTAAATTAGTAAAATATATTGATCAACTATGGATTATTAAAAAGCATTAGCAGTATAAAAGTAGAAATAAATTCTAGCAACAAGAATGATTTATGCATGGTAACATATTTTCCTCATTAAAGGGGAGAATATAAAATTAATAAATTTAGACTATTAAAGATGTACATTTTAGAATGTTTGTTAAAAATTTGAGAAGAGGTGCCTGGCTGGCTCAGTCAGTAGAGCATGCAACTTTTGATCTCAAGGTCGTGAGTTCAAGCCCCATGTTGACCTACTTAAAAAAAATGGGAGGATAACAGTCAAAATAATAGAAAAGCTATAGTTTCCACCTCACAAATGAGGAGAATTAGGACTGTAGACAACTTTATTCATTTAACAAGAGGCAGGAAAAGAGAGGCAATGGAGGAAAAAAAGTATGGAAAAGAAAACACAAAATACGATAGAAGTTAAGTTTAAATATATTAGTAGACAAAAAATTAAAAGGATTATTCTCACTCATTATGGACATCAAAAACACAATATTAGGTGGAAAATACAAGTTATATAATGATGTATACAGGATGATGATACTATTTGTGTAGAGATTACATTTTTAAATGGAAATAGAGTAAATATTTTAAAATGTGAATGGAAAATATACACAATCTTCAGGACAGTGGTTTGCTTTGGGGAAGGAAAAGGACCATGGAAGAAGAGAACATGGGAACTTTAGCCTTTTCTGGAATATTTTTATTTCAAAGAAAAAGGAACAATTTGAAGCAAATATGGAGAAAATGTTAACATTTGGGTAGTGAGTACACAAATGTTCATTATATTAATTATATTAGCTTTCATGCTTTTCTGAATATTTAAAATATTTAAAAAGATCATTAGAAATGAATTGAAAATGGAATAAAAGCAGTTCCAAGAAAAGATGATAAAAGATAGCATTTTGATAGACTTTTAGAAGTAAGCCTGAATTTTTAATGATGTTTTTTGAAAATTTAGTTTCATTACTTGTTTAAAATGTCTAGTAATTATTGTAGACTGTTGTTTTTAATTGTATATTATTTCATTGCAATCAGATAGTCATACAACAAATAACATAATAATTTATATAAAATAAACCAACCAAAAAATCGATTAATACATTAATAAATTGTAAATACATAGATAAAACATCTCAAATTACTCCGATAGGAAAATTCATTGTCTGCAGGACATAGTGGAAGGAAGTCACAGACATGACATTTATAACGGAGAAAAGACTGCTCCTGTCCCAGCTTTGCCATGTGGAACTGTGGGCAAGTCATTTAAATACCAGATCAGATTCTTTATAAAAAATAAAAGACATTAATAATACTTGCCTGATATGTGGTTGAAATGATGAGGAGGAAAGCACTATGCAAATTTTAACAGGCGGAGTAAGATATCTGAAAGAGGAGAACCAAGCTGAACGGAGTTGGTTGTGAAAATTCAGTCAGGGGAAATGACAATAGAATGTGTATGCCACAAATGGTGAAGTGTGGAGAGGGGAGAGGTTTGTAAAGTGGAGACACATTTCTACTCCCTGTTCAACATGTATCTTAGGCTAAAGCAGACTAAAACTAATTGTAAGCTTTCCATCCCAGAGGGTATCTTCCTACCTGCTGCGAGAATCGGGTAAAAGGCAATGATGCACAGTGGGTCAGTAGGAAATCAACAATCATTGGAGCAATTGGCTAATGAATACAGATAGGCCATATGTTTTTATATAATATATATTAAATAATATATATATATTAAATAATATATATATATTAAAACTGATAAATGTATCAGTGGAAAGTATGCTGAGAAGGGTAATTGCTTTAGAGGCTACTTCTCCAAATACTGACGCAATCTGGAAGTGCTAGCATAACTATTGTCTCCTGATACCTGGGGAGATGGTAGGTATACTCGCCATAGGCTAAATGAGTTCCCAAATTCTCTGGTCTCCATCAATCTAGCAGTTAGTACCATGCTAGTCCCTCTGGCAGTTGGGCAGCAAGTTATATTGGTTTAATATAGCTCGGAAATCTAGAACACTTTTCATTTTCCTATGTAACCCACAGCATTTAGTGCTTAAAGAAATGAAGTCAGAATTTTCTCAGGACTATAATTGGGGCAGCAGAGAAGAAAAAGAACTCTGATAGCTGCAATGCATATGGAAAGAGGACTCATAGAAGTCCCTAGTAGTCCATAAAAAAGATGCCAAGTTAAAAGCTTCTATCATTCCCCAAAACAACAACCACAGCAATAACAACAAATAGCGTTTTTTGAGTAATTGCTATGTGGCCTGCACTTTGTTGAATGCTTTAGATGAATTATCTCATTTATACCTCACAACAGCCCTATTAAGTAGTTATTATACTATTCTACTGATTCTAGATGAGGACACAGGCTTAGAATCACATAGCCAATAATTATTGGGAATTTCAACTCCAATTTGTGACTTTCCAGAGCCTCAGCTCTTAAACACTATTTCAATGTTTTTTGAACTCCAGCCAGCCAAGCACCTTCATGACTTTAGCCAAATCCATCTACTACTGGAATAATTATTTATTAAATAGTTTAATCCAAATTCCTCTCTCCAACTTTCAAAAGAAAAAACTTTTATAGGTAAAACACAGACATAGAAAACCACACAAACAAATATATGGATTAATGAAAGCAGACACCTTTGTAATCACCAGCTAGGTCAAGAAATAGAACTTTGCTGCCCACCTGAGAACCTCCTTCATGTGCTCTGTCTCAATCAGAATCTCTTCCCTTCTCCCATAAGGAACTATTATCTTGACTTTTTGGGTATATCATTATAGTTTTATCATCCCAGGGTGCATCTCTGGATACTAGTTTAGTCTTGCTCTTTATAAAAACGTGATATGTCTCTTAAGCATTTTTTAAAGCTACAATTTCTCCCTCTATTATTTGACATACAATTTATTTGTCATAGCCCTGAGCTGTTTGCCTTGAGGAGATATAGTCAGTCGGGATTTTGGTGATTGCATACTCATGGTGCAATTCAACATGTTCCTCTGTCTTCCATATTTTCTTAGATTTGTTGCTGGATCTAAAGGCTTGAAAAGACTCAGACTCAGTCCATTTGGCAAAACTAATAGGTCTTGATGTGCTCTTTGACTGGGAAGCATAGAATATCTATCTATTTTAAAGCCTACGTTCATTAATTCATTAGGTGATGCAAAGTGATGATATCCTGTTATTTAATTCTTTGAAAATGACCAATTAGTTTCTTCTTACTATTATTATGAGCTCATAGATTTAAACATATTTGAAGAGTTTAAATCTGTTGCAATTATTATGTTAATGAAGCTCAAAATGTTCTATATTTGGCTTAGGAGCCTATTCAATTTGGCTTCTGAGTTCTGTGATGATCTTAGTAGTGTTTGATAGCTTTCTTGATATCTGGTATGAAAAATATCACAAGATTATATCATATTATACACAACAATTTCAGTGTAATAATGACTCTGACTCTCTTTATGATATTTGACTGCTAACAGCTTTCAAGCTCCACTTCTTTCCCTTTTGCTTCACATCTGAGTTAGCTGATAACAAACCTTGCATGTTCTCTCTGTTGGTGCTGTTGGAAAGTTTAAACCATGCAAACCCCAGACTGTGCATGAAACCTTCATCCTAGCCTCACCTTAAACAACAAAAAGGCTAAGCTAGTTGCCTGTCCTTCACTCTCTCAAGATACGTTTGGACCTGCTGGGAACCTGACCTGCACTCACCAGGGAGCCTCATTATGTTAGTATTAAACTTTTTCATATCTTTCTGTGTATTTATGGCATCATCAGTCTTGATACCTGACCTATTAATTGGGAGGAAGTTCACCTCATCCCCTGAGGGATACTTAAACTCTCATAATAATAATAATACCACTATCAAAATGATTATTAAGAAGTGTTAAAATTGTTATGTATTGTAGTTCCCTCTTATCCATGAGGGGATATGTTCCAAGACCCCCAGTAGATGTCTGAAACTGCAAATAATACTGAATCCTATATAGACTATATATTTTTCCTATATATACATATCTATGATAAAGCTTAATCTATAAATTAGGCATAGTAAGAGACTAACAGCAATAACTAATAATAGAATAATTAAAATAATGTACTGTAATAAAAGTGTAAATGTGGTCTCTCTCTCTCTATAAGTACATATCTTATTGTACTGTACTCGCTCTTCTCATGGTGATGTAAGACGATAAAAAGGCTATGTGATGAGATGAGTGAGGTGAATGATGTAGGCACCATGATGTAGCATGAAGCTACTATTGACCTGATGATACATCAGAAGGAGGATTATAAGTTTCCAGGCCACAGCTGACCATGGGTAACAGAAACAGCAGAAAACAAAACTGTAGATAAGAGGGCACTACTGTATGTGCATTACCCATTTTCTTCCCATTTTTTACAGTTATACTGTATGTACAGTTTAGCCATTTCATACTATATTTTTTCTTTCTCAGCCCTCATTTAGTCATAGTTGTTTAAGTATTTATATTTTCTGATGCTGTTCTTGTATAAAAATTGCTCTGGTCATTTTGGTTCTCTTATATCTGTTCTCTCCTAAGTATCTCTCAGGAAATGCCCATGAGAAAAATATTTCCTGGGTTCTTGTATGTTACTAACCAATTTGTGCTTTTCATCATGGAAGGGTAGTTTTGCTTGATATAAAATCCTTGGGTCAGGTTTTCTTGTTTCTCCATTGTCATCTACTAACGTTGGAGTTCACGTTTGTATTTTTTTTTTAAATTGGGTTTATCAAGGTGTAATTTACATGCAATAAAACTGACCAGTTCTAAGTTTTGAATTTATTGAGAAGATGGCATTATTCTTATATTATATTGTATACTGTTTTTGAAAAGTTGGAGTCTAAGTTGGTATCCATTCATTGTTAGTAACTTGTTTTTTTTTGTCTGAAAAAACATTGCTGACAAAAATCCAATGATAATCTAATTTTCTTTCTTTTCTAAGTCACTTGCTCTTTTTATCTAGTTATTGCTCAATTTATTTCTTTTTAAAAATCAAGTATCTATACAAAAATGTGCCATTCATGGTCATTTTTAGTTGATATTCTCAGATCTGGGTTGTGCTTTTTCAATACATGGTTAAATTTTTTGTTTGTTTAGTTATAGGAAAGTTTCCTTAGATTATAACTTTTATATTTACATTTATACTTATATTTACCTTGCTTTGGTTTTCTTCTTTAGGGATTCTTATGTTTCTTAATATTTATATTATCCTAGCTTTAATTTTCTTCTTCAGGGGTTCTTTTTTTTTAATAATAAATTTATTTTTTATTGGTGTTCAGTTTGCCAACATACAGAATAACACCCAGTGCTCATCCCGTCAAGTGCCCCCCTCAGTGCCCGCCACCCAGTCACCCCCACCCCCTGCCCTCCTCCCCTTCCACCACCCCTAGTTCGTTTCCCAGAGTTAGGAGTCTTCCATGTTCTGTCTCCCTTTCTGATATTTCCTACCTATTTCTTCTCCCTTCCCCTTTATTCCCTTTCACTATTATTTATATTCCCCAAATGAATGAGACCATATAATGTTTGTTATTCTCTGATTGACTTATTTCACTCAGCATAATACCCTCCAGTTCCATCCACTTCAAAGCAAATGGTGGGCATTTGTCACCCCGATGTTTCTAGCAGCAATGTCCACAATAGCCAAACTGTGGAAGGAGCCTCGGTGTCCATCAAAAGATGAATGGATAAAGAAGATGTGGTTTATGTACACAATGGAATATTACTCAGCCATTAGAAATGACAAATACCCACCATTCTTCAGGGGTTCTTATTATCTATATGCAAGATTTTTGTTTTGCCTCTCTTTAATATTTATCTTTTTATCACAATTTTTTCTCCTTCTTGCATCCTATTTGATTTAAAATTTTGGTATCCTTTCCATCTTCTATTTATTTTAAGGATCTATCTTAAATCCTTGTATTTATTCATGTATGAATTCTTTATTGTTTAGTCCTCATTTCTGAGATAATTCCTTCTCTTATTTATTATTATATTCTATTATATTACCTCATTTTGAGCTTTTTTTAAAGCTCTGATTTATGTTATTATTTTTAAAATTGCTTTTTTTTAAAAATTTTTATTTATTTGTTTATGATAGTCACAGAGAGAGAGAGGCAGAGACACAGGCAGAGGGAGAAGCAGGCTCCATGCACTGGGAGCCCGATGTGGGATTCGATCCTGGGTCTCCAGGATCGCGCCCTGGGCCAAAGGCAGGCGCTAAACTGCTGCGCCACCCAGGGATCCCTAAAATTGCTTTTTAATTGTCTTTTACTTTTTAAATAGTAGGTTACAGTTTTGATCTCTCTGTGGGCAATTATTTTTTCCTGGAAGGGATATTATTCTGCTTTTCATTCATTTTATTCTATATTAAACATTTTTAAGTGAAATATAGTTTATACACAATATAACATTAGTTTCGGGTGTACAACAGAGTAATTTGACAACGTAATGACATACATTATGCTATGCTCACCACAAGTGTAGCCACCATCTGTCACCCTGGACACTCTTACAATGCCATTGACTATATATATATCTATATATATGTTATGCTGTATGTTTCACCCCTGTGACTTTTTCATTCTGTAACTGGAAGCCTTTATCTTCCACTCCCCTTCACCCATTTTGCTCATCATCCCAACCCCCTCCCTCTTTGTATTTATGGGTCTGTCTCTGCTTTTTGTTTCTCTGTTCATTTGTCTTGTTTTACAGATTTCACACATAAGTGGAATCATATCTTGTTTGTCCTCTTACTCTTACTCTTTATTCTAATTTTTAAATTATAATTACTTTAAATTATAATTACTTTAGGATTTAAGCTCAAAGTTTTTTTCATATAAACTATTTTTATGACATTAGTTTCCCTGAAATTTTAGAAAAAAGCTGTGTTCATGTCAAGATAGAACTGCTAACTTCAACAGAGCTCTCTTTTCTGTGGTTTGTGTAGTGTTTAAAAAAATTTAAAAAAAAAGCAATTTGTTGCCTGAGGTCTACTGGCTGGCTATGTTACTTTCCCCTAATTTCATCTGGATCTTTTAAAATTCTTTATCTCTATTTTCTTTATTCTGTTCAATTTTAATTTCATTCCAGCAGTTTCCAGCCCTCTCCTGGCGGAGATCTTTAACTGGTCAGTTTTCAGAGTTTATAGAAGCCAGACTTCTCCATTCTCTTTGAACTCTACGGCAGCTCACACATATTCACTGACAGCTAAGGGCCAAAATACCCTCCTGTTTCAGCTGCTTTTGTCAAATTGGCTTTCCAAGCTTTCTAACCAACACCTGTTAGTTATTTTGGGATTCTCTTCATGTTGTCCATAAGCTTTTGGTTTTGCTCTCCAGATACGCTTTAGTGTGAAGATTCAGGAAGACTAAAAAACTGTATTGTTATTGCCTACTGATTTTACTAGCATTTTCTACTAACTTTTTTTGTTTTGAGTTGTATTTTTTAAAAAGTTAGCTGTATTGACGTGAAATTTACATGAAAAATTCACCAATTTTGTTTTTGAGTTATTGGAAATTTTGCTTCACTGTTGACTTATGTTGTATATTGTTTTTGAGAAGTTGGAGGCTGACTTGGCATTCATTCATTCATTGTAAATGACTTGGTCTTTATGTCCAGAGTCCTAGAAAATTTTTTTCATTAAGTCCACTGTCTGACTAATTTTACTAGGCTATATTCTGGTGTTAACTATTTGGAATTAAGTTTTTTGAGGTCCATGTATGTATGTAGATTCAGTTTTTTATTTTTAAAAAGTTTTCTTGCATTATTCCAAAATCTTTATTTTGTCCTGTCTTGCTTTTTTTACTTTGGGATCTCCGATCATATGTATTGGATATTCTTACCTGTCTTCTATATATCACTTCATCTCTGATACTTTTTACATAATTTCTTTCTTTTCTTTTCCTTCTCTGGGCTATTTTCATTTCTCTCATCAATTTTATTTTAATATATTTTCAGTCAAACCTATTTTCACCTGAGCACTTCATAATTTAGTCTTCATTTCTGAGATTGACTTTTTCTTCAGTTTTTCCCCCCAAGTTCAGCCAATTCTCATTTTATATCCCTCCCATTTTTGTAATGAGTTTTAATTCTTGGTTGAAATAAATATTTCTTCTGCAAATGCTCTTTAAATTAATTCCTGTTGGACTATTGTGTTACAGTTTCCTCTACTTCATGGTTGATTGAGGGGGATGGAATTTTTTATAATTTGGGAAGTTTTGATTTTCAATTTCCATTTTCTTCTTATAGCAGCTTTGTTTGATGCTTTCTGATATTTATTGTTTATTTTTAAATGTGTTTGAAATTTTCTAGATTAAAAATATGGAGGACATTTATATGGGGGAGTGAAAGAGTTGCTTCTTTTACTAAGTCTCTTTATATTTCTTTTTTTTTTTAAATTTTTTAAATTTATTTATGATAGTCACAGAGAGAGAGAGAGAGAGAGAGAGAGAGAGAATGAGGCAGAGACACAGGCAGAGGGAGAAGCAGGCTCCATGCACCGGGAGCCCGACGTGGGATTCGATCTCAGGTCTCCAGGATCGCACCCCGGGCCAAAGGCAGGCGCTAAACCACTGCGCCACCCAGGGTTCCCTTTATATTTCTTTTGTACAGTGAAGTCCACTTTCTTTAACTAATGGTGTCCATTTGGGGATAAAATGGCTCAGGTTTTCTGAGCGTTTCTTCTATTATTTCTGTAGACCTCTGATTTTAACTGTTTGGTTCCTACTTTCCCTTTACCACCAACTCACTCCAAGGGTTCAGGTAGGAGATAAAAATGCATCAATAATTGGAAATTGGGAATTTAACATAAAGAACTGTTAACTACTAATAGGTAATTGGCTACTAAGAGAGATAAAGAGGGCCCCTAAGTGTTCCAGAAGTAGCAGGTTAAAGAAATAGACTATTACTTCTAGGCTAAGAGAAAATGACAATAAATAAATGAAGGAACTTAGAAGAATACCTTCACACCCACAAACATGAGGTTCAGACTTGTTTATTTTTTATTATTATTTTTAAAGATTTTATTTATTTATTCATGAGACACACAGAGAGAGAGAGAGAGAGAGAGAGAGAGAGAGAGGCAGAGACACAGGCAGAGGGAGAAGCAGGCCCCATGCAGGGAGCCCGAAGTGGGACTCGATCCTAGGACCCCAGGATCAGGCCCTGGGTTGAAGGCGGCGCTAAACCGCTGAGCCACCCAGAGTGCCCCAGGTTCAGACTTGTTTAAAGAGGGCCATACAGCCTGACTGTAATGACAAAACTTGCCAGATGACATGGGTCAAGTGGAGATACAATTGCCTGAGGGTGTAGCTGAAGCTGTGGGAAGTGGCCACTCGAGGGCCCCAGAATTAGCTGCTAGGTGTGTAGAGAACAGCTTGAGGATGGAATTGGAGCTACCAAGGAAGTGGCTCATGGAAGTGGGTCAGATGTGGCTGCTAGATGGGGACAGAGTGCCCTCAGGGCATACCCAGAATGTGTCCATGAGGCCACTAGGCTGCAATGCTGAATTTGAAAAATGAACTAGAATCTAGAAGGGAAATATCTTCATGTGGCTCTCACCGTGAAGTGTTACTCCAGCACTCTCTATTGATACAGCTTTATATTGTACCAGTTAGCAAAGAGACATGTTTATGGGATTTGGCTTCAGTATCACAAAATAGGGCAAGAAAGATTGGATATGGAACTGGGAGACAATGAATTTATAACTGGTAGAGAGACCTTCTTTTCCAATGTCCTCTCTCCCAGAGCTGTGCTTTCCCAATATTGCCATATTTGAAACTATACCTTTTTAAGCCCCTTTCAATGACCAATTACCAGTAGTCTTATCTACCATCTCAGGGCTTTTCTCAGTATTTCTTGGCTTAGGATGGGATTCTCTCTTTCTAGAGATAAATTTATATGTATTTTGCCATCTGCAGAACATTGCACTCTTCTTTTCTTCATAGTTTCCCCCCTGAATCTGTGTGTGTGTGTGTGTGTGTGTGTGTGTGTGTGTGTGTATCTGTGGCTCTGCTAGCATTAGATGTTTATTTTCCTATTTATTTGTAAAATAAAGTTTGTAGCTTTCTTCTAGTTTCAGATGTTTATTTTTCTATTTCTTTGTAAAATAAAATTTGTAGCTTTGCTTTTATATCAGTAAGCTATTACCATATAAGAAATCACTTAAATGGTATGTAATCACAAGCTTTTATTTTTGCTTCTCTATCTTTGGGTCTGCTGAAATTTGGCTGATCTAGGCTAGGTTTGGCTGGGTTTAGCTATGACTGCAGATTGGGTTTAGGTCTGCTCTATGTGCCTTTCATTCTCGTTGAACTAGTAGCTATGCAAGTCATGTTATTTTCATGACAAATGATAGGTATGCAAGAAACTAACTAAGGTCCTCTATGAGAATATGTTTCAGTTCTCTACTTGCAATATATCCTTTTGACCAAGAAAGGCATATGAATAAATCCAACATCAAGGGGGCCACAAAATTTGTTTTCTCCATGAAAGTTGGGAGAGATGGGAAGTGAATACTTGTTGAACAATTATCTAATTTACCATAGGCCTTCCCATAAATAAATACCTATGTCCTTCCTTTACTCAAAATATACTCAGTCTTATTCCAAGAGCCTCAAAGTCTTATCAAATCAAGGCATAAGTTGTGAAGACTAGGATTTCATGATCTATGTCAAAGCTGGTGTAGCTCTTCTTGATCCAGAGAACCTTGACCTAAGAAGACAAATTGTTATCTACCACCATTCTGTACATATCTGATATACAATGGTGGATCAGAAGAGATTTTGGTGGACCAGAAACAGGTTAACTGCACCCTAATTAATTAACTTCATTCTAAACATTCTAACTTTAAACTGGCAAGAATAGCAGTCACATAGCATGTAATCACATGTCTATAGAAATTCTGAAATCCTGCTGCATAAATCTCAAATTCCATCAGAGTGGGGATAGAAATATTCCTCTAATAGGCTCTGGTGATCTCCCGTAGGAGTACTTCTAAGTCCACTGTTCCTCATTATTGTTGGCTCCGACTTTTGAGAATTCCTTCTTGTTTTATTATTTGATTTCTGACAAGTGCTCGGAGTCACATACAGTTTTTTCTTTTTGATACATATATTTCTATCCATGTACTTAAATTACAATAAATTCGGACACAACATTGCTTCTGTGGGATCAGGTTTTTAAGTTTTCTGGTTATCCTTTTGCTTAGTAGTTTCCTTTCAAATTAAACAAAAGTCTACTAGACTTTACCTTCCTCTCTTCAGTGATACAAGCAAGCATTATAGACACACACTTGATTTGATCTTTATCTTGAGGTCATATTTTGCTAAGAAACCTTTGGTTTGGTCCACAGCTGTGTTATAATAACAATACCTTGGATTTACTAATAAGCACTGTACCTTTCCTCTAAATATTGTTTGTATTTTTTGGCCTAATTGAGTTCATGTAGTACCTTATCAAATGCAGTCCCGCTCACAGTGTCAATATTCTACCTCAAAATTTCTTCATCCAACACTAAATATTTACTAGATACATTTTATGCCTTCTAACATACCACAGCTTATTTTTTACCAAATAATTTTCCACTGTATAATATAAATCATTGTTTTTCATCCTCCTATAACATCTTCTTCATTGCCTGCTTCTTAGTCCCCAAATAAATACCAAATATTTAAAACTTCTGTTAAAGCATTATTTTACTTCTGGTACTGATTTCTGTCTGTCTGATATTGCTACAAAACAAACAGCCTAAAACTCAAGAGCATAAAAACAATAAATGTTCATTTTTCACTTATTTTTTGCATGGTGACAGATTCAGCTGATCTAGGTTGGGTTCAGCTAAGTTTTGTTACAAGTTACAAGTTGTATTCAGGTCTTCTTCAAGTGTCTCTCATCTTTTTTAGACTAGCTGTTAAGTAAGGCATAGTCTTTTTATGGCAAAAGACAGGCATGCAAAAGACCAAACCCCAGGATGTAAGCACACATCAGGTTTCTGCCAACACCATGTCCTTGGCATGTAATGGGTCAAAGCAGAGTCCCATCACCAAGATCAATGTCAGGGGATGGTGGTGATTCATAGGTAGGAAATGGAGAGTAAATATTGCTGAACAGTAAAGAAATTGCCTAAGCTACTATATTCCCAGTGATGTTACCATAGGCATAGGTTCAACTATATTTGTTCTACTTGTTGTCAAGTTGTTGTTTTTGTTTTTGAGGACATGTAAGAAATTTAGATTTTAGTAGTTGCTATTATCCTATAGGTCTAGAAGTCCTCTGTTTAATTCAACCTAAGTATTTCTTTTTTTACATAATATGTTAGATATATTTTTAATAAATGACTTTATATATACATTAAAATTTCAAGAAACTTCTTTTTCCTTACACTGCGTACAGCCTTCTGGCTTACCAGTTGGGATAAATGCTATTACACTATAGACCTTTACTAAACCTCTGATTTATGTATTCTTTGTCCTTTCTATCCAAATAAGAAATCCAATCCATTTAGTGTCTCTTCATCCTATAGATCTTAATAGCTTGAGTGATAGGTTTGGCTCCAGCACATGGCATGCAATAATAAACGCTTACATGTGTCATAGAGGTGCTTTACTTATTAGCTAATTTAATCTGCACATGATTCTCCAGAATTGGCACAATTCTTATCCTGATTTTACATATAAGGTAACTGAGGCACAGAGAATGTAAGTGATTTGTCAACATAAACAGATTTAATAAGTGGTTAAGCCAGGATTCAGACCAGGCAATATGGTTCCAGAGTCCATGTTCTTAACTACTCTGGTGTTTTACCTCTCATGGCACGCAGGCACTCATTAAGGACTTGTTGAGTAAATGGATACACAAAATCAACTGCATAGTTAAGCAGAAAAAGCCAATCAAAATTAGGGTCATTACATGGTGTTTTAGAAATACTGGACACCTTATAGCACAGCTTACGTCTCTGAAGTGTTAGGATCTGTTGTTTGTTTCATAAATGGATATCAAACAGCCTCATCTTGCAACCAGCTATTAAAGCAGTACTCTAGAAAGAAGTAAATGTAATGTGCTATATTTTTTGTAATTTGTCTGCAGACAGGCATTAACTCGCCACTAGACAGAAATGAACATCCTCCTCCTCACTGCTCTATTGCACTCCTTACTAAAACAATATCAAATACCCCCATGAGAGATTAATGTGGATCTTGAATGGGTTAAGAGCTTCAGGCACAATCCTAAGACATCCTTAGGAACAGATGATCTCCTTTCTTTTTCCTTTCTCCCCTGAGGCGAACATTAACTCAGCTGGCTCTTAGAATTTATTTGTGCTTAAGATAAATTAACTAGAACCAAAGAGCCTTTCTTAGGTATCAGTACTAGGCTAGTGTGCCCTGAAGACAGTAATCCATTTCAATTTCAATATCTCTGCCTTTTGGGCCACATGATGGGAGCCCAGTTTTTGCCCTGGTCCTTGGGCCAAGCACCTTGCAGGCTTCTGGAGCTAGGAGCCCCTCATGCTTTGATCCTTCAATATAGATTTCCGTCTGCTCACCTGTACATAATTGTGAGAGGCACCAGAGCAAGAAAGAATAATGTGACCTTCCAAGGCTGTGAAAACAATTGTGTCCTCTGTGAATGTGTAGGTTGAGTGATGATGCAAATTAGGACTTTAGCTTATTCTTCAGGGTGAAGTACCCGAGACCTTGAGTTACCTTGAGAATATTCATCATTATTTCTTCATACCCAGTAAGAGCTTTGCCCTGCCCTCTTCTTAATTAAAGAATTCCTACATCCTTGTAATAAAATTGCACCCTGTGCTCTCATCGTCTATCCCGCACCTCAACTCTGTCCCCTTCTCATCTCAGTGAAGGTAAGGATCAAAGGCACATTCAAGCCTGACTAAAAGTCCAAAAGAGGGTTTATTTAACATCCATTAAAGGAATACTTATTGAGCATCTTCTAAATATTTGGGGAGTTTTAGCAGACCCTTGCTGCTCCATGTTAGGTCCTGGGACAGTAGGCAACGAAGGGAAATCTGCATTTCAGTTCTGGTCTAGCTCTGTGAGCTGCGCAAATTAATTTCTCGGTTGCTTCATCTGCATATTTTGGATTATAATGATTGTATTGTCTTTATTTTTTTTTGTATTGTCTTTAAAAGAGGTTATATTTAAAAGAAGTACCTATGTATGATGTACAGCATGGAGGTCTGCTAAAAAACTCAACACAGTTTGGTACTACCCCCATTTCCTTTCTTCCTCTTCTTTCCTCCCTCTTCCCCAGGTACAGAGGAAACGAAATAATGAGGATACAGTCCTTATTCTGGAGAGGTTCACAGTCCAGTGAGGAAATTTTTGTAAAGAGACAAACTCTAATAACATGTCTACAGAGAAGGATGAACAGTGTACCATGGGAGCTCAGAGGAGGAAACAACTTATTTCTAATAAAATTAATCTGGAGAGACTGTAATAGTATTCTACCTTGGTTTCCTTATTTTTCAAGTGAGAAAACTCAGGCCCAGAGAGGTCACATGACATATTCAAGGTCTTGGCACATTCATGGCAGATCTGGGAGTGAAACTCAGGACTCTAGATTCCCAGCTTGGTGCTTATGCCATAAAGAATATGAGACAGTCACTGACATAGGGAAGAACAAATATTTCTCATTAAACAGGAAAGTACAAGCTGGAATTAGAGTAGATTGGTCTAGAAGCTAGGAAAGGGCTCTAGAGCTGAGGGAACCAGGGAATTATCTCTTACGCTGGACAGAGCTCACACCTGCTCTCTATTTGGCAACTTGAATACAGTTCATGCTCTGATGATCCTCACATCCTCTCAGAAAGTAGGCTTATTGTCCCAGAAGCCAGATCTAAGAGTAAATTCTACAGGACAGCTCATTCTAAGGGGTAGTATGGTAGAGGGAGAGCATTAGGAGGAGGAGGTAGAGGAGGTATGTTCTTGACTTTGGAGATCACCAGAAGACCTCAAGAACTCTGGCAGTGACAGGAGCCTACAGGCTGAAACCAAACCATGTTTGAATCTGGAGCCAGAGTCAGATGAAAATCTAGATCCAAATTAAGGCTTTGGGTTATGCTGGTTTTTAATGAATGTCTAAGCATTTTTCATGCCTAAGGAATTGTCAGGGCCCCTGGCTGGGGATGTAGAATTGCTCTCCCACTGCATTCCCACCCCTCATGGGGGAGAGCTGAGGAGTTCCAAGGTCAGTCTGTAGGAGGAGAGGTAGAAGACAACAAGTGTGTCTTCACATTGTTACAAATAGTTTCAGGATTAGCCTGAGAAGTTAAGGACCAGGTTACCCAATCCTCCTAGCCTGCCAGTGTTTGATTGCACTACATGTTTTTAACTCCAGAACAAAAGAGAAAAGGCAGCCTAATTATCTGGGTATTGGAAAAGGCAGGAAGATATAGCAATAATCACCCACCTTGTTTCTAAACTCCTATCACTGGTTCCAATATTAAAGCACACTGATACTTCAGGTGTTACAAGGAGATGTAGCTTCCACTTTTTATGTTGGAGAGAAAATTATCAGAATTGAGTTGAGCCTCAAAACGGCAGTTAAACAAAGATGTATTCCATGACATCTGAAGTCCATGATGGGAGTCCAATTTCAGGGTTGCTACTGCTCCCACGGTGTCCTTTTCCACTTCTGTCCTCCCTATCCCCAAACAATCAGAGCAAAGGCTCTCATCAGAATGGAGGCATTTTTCTTTCTAAGACTTCTTTCTTCTTAAGACCAGGTCAGAGTCTAATAATTATTATTGGCCAAGCTTATCTTATTTAAGAAGTTAGTATTAAACTAATAGCAGAAATAGAAATACTTCTCTGGCTAGGTTTTGCTGACCCATACAAGATTGTTTCTTATTTTTGGTGTATTTTAAGTCAAAACAGACTCATTTTCCTAGTCTTGACTACAGTATTAATATGATTTTTGTTTCTTTTTTCTAAGGGGAAAAAGAAACTAAAACAATTATCCTTTTGGGAAAATGTTCAATGTTTAAGCCAACATCTACTTTATAATTCCTCATCTCCTAAGGCTATATAATTACAGTAGGAACTTTAAGGAATCTCCAATGTATCCATTTGTTCTTTGGCTTAAATTCCCTTCCTCAGCAAGAAGGCAAAGAGAGCAGGGCTGTCTGCCTTCAGCACCGTGCTTCTCTTGGTGTGGGATTCAACTGCACTTTGGATGGAGTGTCTATGGCTTTTAAAATTCCTTTCTCCTCCCAGGCTGCTCCTATACTCCCAGTATCCTGATTGCTGTATAGAAAAATGTGTCAGGGTCCTACGCTTTTGCCATTTCAAAGCTCTTAGGAGACCAACAGGGCAGAGGCTAAGGAAATCCCCAGTATTCTGCTTTCTTTGGGCTTTATCAAACATGACAGCTGAAAGAGAGAGCCTTTCAGCCTTTCTTCAAACTCCCAGGAGGCTGGCAGCCTGTGGTGTCTATGCAGATTGTAAATGAGGCTGAGAAGTTTGCACACCCCTAATTTGTCATCATCTTGGAGAAATCAGAACAGGTAGGTAATGTGAGCACAGTATTTGCAAAAGCAGGTGCCAGGATTCAGGCAACTGCACTATGCTTCTGAGGACTTCTGTAGGCACCAACCCTTCCTAGCAGAGCTCTTCATCTACACAACTGGATTGAGAATCCTTCCCTGACTTTCTCACTCTGAGAATGGAAGCTAGATAGATAAAAGTGCTTTTAAGAGGCAAAGAAAGTCTGTATTTTAAAGCTGGCTGTTGCTAAATTATGGAGGAGCTCTGTGGAAATTCTTTTTGATTTATATAAGTGACAGAAGTGTAGTGCGATCCATGTAATGAACATCTGTCACACATCATCTGTTGACAATGATGCCTCACATCTTTCCTTAACTTTTGTGCCCCCCATTTACAGCCCTTTCTGCAGTTCCAGACCCCTGTACCCTTGCAGCATTTCTCCCTTCTAGCCTGGTGGATTTTTATTGGTGAGGAAGCTCATGATATCAAGTAAAATGCATCTGAGATCATGCACACTGTCTCAGGGAAGACTTTTAATTTTCATACCTACTGCCAGTGATAAGCAAGAAGTTATACTTCCCTGAGGCCTGGACATTACTTGAACATCCAGGGCAAAGCCAAGGGAAACCACACTACATCTGCATCAGGCAAGGAGGGGAAGCACAGAGAAAATGCTGCCCTTCTATTCCATGGAAAAAGATGGACAATCAATATGAGGATGGCACTAGGGGGCAGAGGTTTTCAAGTTGCTTTATTTCAATCGCTACAAAGAAGATCAATGGAAATGAGAGTAAGAGCCCAGTTGACAGAGGCATGTGTTCTGACCTGGCATCCCTGCTGACTAGATGAGCCACTGTGGGGGGCTATCAACATCTTGTCTCCTCAGTTTCCTCATCTGCAAAACAAGGCGGTACAATGAAATCGGTGCTTTTCAACTCCCTTCCCACTAAGAGCAGAAAGCTTCTCTAAACCTAAACATCTCCCTTCCACCCCTCTACTCGTATGTTTTCACTGGTTATTTTTGTCTCTGTCACTTTGTCTCCTCAACACTCCTTGCCACCCTACTGTAGTAAGATGACTTGTTCCAACCTGTCTGTCCAATGAGATGAGTCCTGAGATTAGATAGAGTAGATGACCACCTCAACTATGGTCTTTAGGGTGTGTCTGTGTGTATGTATGTGTTTGTGTTGGGGGAGACTGAAATAGTTTCCTTTCCCAAATGTTCCACCAATGTCTACAATTTTGTCTTTAATTATTCATTCTTTCTTCTTCAAAATAATTTGTTAAAATATCAGAAACCTTGAGAACAACCAGTCATTGACTCTTTAAAGTATGTGAATCTTTCCTGATAGCAGGTTTAAGAAGGATAGGGAAACTGGGGTCATTGAAGATAAATATTCTTTCATATTTTAGTTCAAAGTTGGTGCTTGTTGGCTATTCATCTGGTGGCCTGGATGCTAACACAGTGGACATGCTCTCGTACCCAGTGCTAAAGCTAAATTGCACCCATGTGGAAACTGTCGGGCTCTTGCCATGCCAGAATTGGGCACATCCAATGCTCCATACTCATGGGAGTAAAAGCTGAACCCAAAGTTGCAGGATTCAGCTTATAACAGCTGTTTTTTGGGGCTTGGAATGAAAAGAATGTCAATTTAAATGTGTGTTACCAATACTTGCTTGATGCAAAGGGGAAAAAAGATCCCAGGAAATTTTCTTTAATGATCCCTGAGCAGCTCTGGTCTAATGAAAGTGGGAGCCTCCAAAAGCCCAAGATGATAGGAAATAGGGCCTACCCTTCCATATCTATGAGTGTGTGAGAAGAACGTCATTTTCATTTGCCACTGTTCCTGTCCTTGCTCTTGTATTTGAATACCCAGTAGCACTATAAGGAGCAAGGGAACTAATTTTCAAATATTAACAAAGTTATTCAAGGGAACTGCATTTTCTGTTGCTGCAGTTGGCACATCTTTTCCAGAAAGCTTGCCTGTGGCTGTCAGCCTGCTTGGCACATTCCCACTGAAGTCCTTTGGTGTTGGAGAACAGGGTTGATAAGATTTAAATGGCCAGGTTCCAGACAGTCCAGTGAGGACAAGTCTGTAAACCAGGGGAGACTGAGGCCTTTGGAGGGCATCAGCTGACTGCTATATCCAACCAAGGAAAAGGCAGATGGAGAAAAAAGAATTATTTAGGGGAAATAGACTGAAAGCAGCTATGGAAAATTCTGAAACGAGCATAAAGAATGATACTGCTCACCTCCACATACCCCACAAAGAAACCCACTTGATTAACAGAGTTGGGCCTGGGGGGAGATGTTGAGTACTAGCTTCCTAGATATAAGGCACTTTTCTAGGTATAATATGATGGAAACTGCTGCTAATTTTCCAGAAAACTCCAGGGTAATAGAATTTTAGCTGAGAGACAATTATCTAGCCAAGGACTAATTTCTGGTTCCTTTTGGAAGTGTGTCTATTTGACTAAACTCTCACCAATAGAACACTGGTGGAAGTGACGTGAGCCACTTCCAGATCTGACCATGAAACCTTATTCATGAACTCCTGGATGAACCACAGCCCCCTCCTCCCCACCCCAAATAGCTAGAATGGCAATCTTGAGTACTCTTGGGAGCCAAGAGGCCAAAAGCTGAAGGCAATAGAGCTACCATCTGCCTAGATCCCTGGATCCTGAAAGAATGCTTGGATCAGACAGCCTGCCAACTGCTCTAGATTGTTAGCATGGAAACAAACAAACAAAAGTTCTATTATTCTTGAGCTTTTACATTTTGGGGCCTAGCCATTGTAGCAATGTACGCCACAGTATTTAATCCATTTGTGCTGCTATAACAAAATACCATAGGCAGGGTTGTTTGGAAACAGCAGAAATATTTCTCACAGCTCTGGAGGCTGAGAAGTCCAAGGTCAAGGTGCAACAGACTCAGTGTCTGATGAGACCCCCTTTCTTGGTTCAAGGATGACCACGTTCTTGTGTTTTCACACAGCAGAAAGGGTTAGGGAGCTATGTGGGGTCTCTTTGGGAGCACTAATGCCATTCACTAGGCTTAGCCCTATTGACCTAAGCACCATTTAAGGCCCCACCTCCTAATGCCATCACATCGGCGGGGGGGGGGGGGGGGCGGATTTCAACATGAATTTTAGGGGAACACAAACATTCCATCTGTAGCACTGATTAATCTGTACAACACCCAAGCAAAGTTGGTGACATCACTACTTTATAGTTACAGAATTTGCAGCTCTGAGAATTTAAGAACTGTATTTACCCAATGTCAGGATTTGAAGGTGGAGTCAAGAGTTGAACTGGAACTTGTCTGGTTTAAACCTCTAGCTCCCAGACCTCCAGATAAAAAGAGGTGAAAGGAGTTGGTTTCTATGACAGGGAACATCTTATTCAGCTAGTATGTCCACTAACTCAAGCCCAAATTCACACCATCTTTCCACAGGTCCAGCTATGACCCCCCTGAATTTTATTTTCAAGAACATGAGAGCTGGAAGGGGTCCTAATAATCACCCAGCTCAGTGGTTTTCAAATTTCACCTTGGCAAGAGATACTCTTCTTTTAATGAAATCTGACTTGGAAGCCCCGTGTGTGGAATAGTTCAAAGCAGAGCCTATCTCTTTGATGTGGGGTCTGGAGTCTGGCCAGCAGAGCCCCAAGGGCTATGAGCACTGATGGGGCCAGTCCTTCATTTCACAGGTAAGGAAACAGTGGAGCACTATGTATCTTCTTCAGGGTCACAAACATTTTATAAACAACATCACAGGGACAGGAACCCAGGCTCCTGATTTTCAAATTTGGAAATCTTTCCATTGTACTGCCCATCCTCTTTTGAGATATGAGTCCTTGAAACAGCCTCAGACCCAAGATGCCCAGTCTCTTTATTCAGCAAGGACAGAAGGACATAGGGTCAGGGTTAATTATTGAGGTTGTTTTATTTCTGTGTAACAAATTACCACAAACCTTGTGTATTTAATAATACTGCTTTGTCATTTCAGAGCTCTATAGTTCAGGTGGGCTCAGTTGGGTTCTCTGTTGGGTCTCACAAGGCTGAAATCAAGGTGTTGGCCATTGTCTGGAAGCTTTGGAGAAGACTCCACTTTGAAGCTCATTTAGGTTGTTGGCGGAATTCAATTCCTTGTGATTGTAGGATGAAGCATCTGTCTTCTTGCTGGCTGTTGGCCACTCCCAGCTTCTGGAGGCCACTCTCCTCAGGTCATTCTCTGTGGCCCCCTCACACTTCCCATCTCTCTCACTTCCCATTGTACCACCAGCTGGAGGAAACTTTCTGCTTTCAAACAGCCTATGTGATTATGTTCCACTCACTTGGGTAACCTCCTTACTTCAAAGTCAACTAATCAGAAACCTTGATTATATCTGCAATCCCCTTTCTCATGTAATATAGCCTAATTACAGGGGTGACCTCCCAGGGGTGGAGGACAAGAGGCCATCTTAGAACTCTGCCAATGCTGTGGACCAATTTGCCCTCTCTTGGAGCCTCTGGGAACAATGGTAACAGGGTTCATTCCTGTGACCTCCTGACAACCTTTTGCCAAATCCCTCTGCCTGCTTCCTGCATAGATGGTAACAGTCTAGTTATACCAGTTTTTCCTTAACATGGTCTATAGGGCCAGGGCAAGTATTAAGATCTACGGAATCTGTTTCTAGCACTGGCAGCTCTGACAAGGTGAGCCCGGGCCTGAGCTTTCCCTACATAGAATGTCATAAAATGATGAACACAACAATTCCTTCCTTTATAAGTGACTTCAGAAGAGATATTGACTTAACTGAAGTTTATAGGATGAGTTAGAACCCCTACTTCAATGTTTTTGCTACTTTAGGTCAGTACTACAGTCAGCTGTTTTCTCTGCTGGTTCTCTATATGGGCCTATGAAGTGATCTCACAAAAGCCTTCCATACTATATTTGGTGTATCTCCTGCCTTGTGGTCCAGCAGATATGATTGCATTAGTGGGCATAAGAAGCATGGGAAATTGCCTATTCCAAGCGTTATACTGGCTGATTCTGACAAAGCATCCCAGAGAAGCTGTCTCCCATCAGCTATAGAAGAAAATTGAGATGAGAAAGACAAGTAGGGTTAGGAAAAAGGATGACAAGAACAGTAAGCAGTACAGTTAAACTCCCTGGTTTCTAGTTTTTCTGCAACAATAGGTTTGTGATGTGAATACTGCAAACCAGCCCAAGACTTGGGTATGATCCTGAAGGCCCCAAGATAATGGAGGGAGGCGAGGGCTGGGTGCAACAATTGAGAAGGCTGGTGGGTATGAGGCATGACAGTCATGCTTAGAGAACATCTACATATATATTATCTGATTTTTTTTCAGGAGTGATTATTAAAAGAATGTAGGATAAAGGAAATAAAGTGAAAAATAGAGCAGTTAATGATGATGATCTTGAAGCCTGAGGCTGAAGCAGTTCTTTGAGAAAACTGCATCTGCCTGCATTCCCAACTAAAGGGCTGATTAAAAAGCTTTGTGACTACTTATTTTCCAATTACCCCTGGAAAATACAAAATACAGAAACTGGTCCCCCTATAGTTAGGGACTCCTGCTACCTGAGATATCCAAGTTTCATTGTTGAGATATTTGGCCCTAATAAGTCAGATCTTTCTAGAGGTAGTCCCATAAACCACAAGAAGGAACTCACACACAAGGCTTTCCTCTGGGCCTCTTGAATTGTGTGAGGCCCCAGGGTTCGCTACACCCTTACACCCACCAAACAACTCTGCAAGTCTCAAATCTCAGGCTGTATCTTCTCCAAAAACAAATCTTGGAGAAAAAGATGTTAGAGAGATGGAATTAGACCAGGACTCAAGGGTAGTTGTAGGAGGGGAGGTGGCTGCAATAGCAATATTCGAGTCCTTTCCAGGTTCTGTGAATATGCCTTTGAGTTGGGGCTGCAGGGGGGTGGGTTTGGGTAAAGACATAATTCATAATTATTGGCTCGAGAGAGAGCAAGCCACAGCCAAAGTTCAGATCTGCATCTTTAGACTTGGAAGGACTGCCTTGTTGTAACAGACAAAGTCTCCACATCCCTGGCTGGAAGTTCTGGTAGGTTCACTGTCCTTTCTCGGCAATACAACTTCCTGCCACCAGGTGGGCCTTCTGGAGAGTGTTAATCCTGACCCACTATGGCCCAGTCAGGGACAGTGGGGTGGGTCCTGGTGCTGTCAGGGACCTTCTCTGCTGGCTTCAGTCATCCCTCACGACTCTTCTCCTCCCTTTGAAGGGATGCAGTTTACAACGGGCCTTTTAGAGCCCTAATTGAATCATTAACACACCAGCCATTAGCAGCTGCTAATGAGGGAATCCAGGGGATTACAGCATCAATTACCAAGTTTGACTTCTGAATATGGCTCTGCCAACAGTGGGCTCTTGTGAGAGTCTTTAGGAAATGTCACAGAATGAGAGAGGAGAGCCACATGCATATTGTGTGGCTGTGCTCTGTCTATACTCAAGATAAGCTCTTGTGGGGGACCTGCTTTCATGTGGCTGTACAACCTGGGTCCTGGGGCAGCCCATGCATCTGAAGATAGAGCATTTCAGGCCAGCTGCTTTCTCTGTCTTCACTCATCTGTTTTCCATAAATCTTGCCATCTTATTGGTGGTTGTCTCTAATGCCTTCCACCAAAATTTTCCCCATGTCTCCCATTATCTTGTCAGTCACCAAATCCTTGAAATTTCAATTTTTTTTTTGAAATTTCAATTTGTAAGTATGTCCTGTCTCCATCCTTTCCTTTCTTCACCTCTATTGTTTCATTAGTTCAAGTTTTTATCCTCCTCATGGAAACGGTCCCAGACTAGTAAGGAAATAGGTCTCTCCATCTTCAGTTCATCTCCTTTCCTGGTCTTCAGATCACTTTTACTCTACAAGGTAAATTTCATGGCCACTCCTTAAGACCCCTCAGGGATCATTATTGCTAATAAAATAAAGCATAAGTTCCTGGCAGGACATGATAGAACCTCTAAAAGCTTGGCCTTCCCTACATCTCCACCTCATATGCCACCATTCTCTGCTTTCCAAATCTAGTTGGAGCCATAATGAACTGCCTGCCCTTCCCCCAAAGTGCAAAAATATTGCCACTGTCTTCTTACTTTGCACATGGAGATACATCTACCTGGAATGTCTTCCCCTCTAGACAACTTGAGGAACTTGTAACTATCTTTTAAGCTTCAGGTATGAAGTCATCCTAACTCACTCTCTCTTACTTGTGATCTCTATACATATTTCTTTCCTAGTGCCTATTAATGCTAAAATTATAATCATTTCTTTGTCTCCCCTGATAGACTCTGAGATAATTAAGTGCTTCAGTTCCAATATTTATTTCTGGAAGCCTAGGGTCAAGTCCATAGTGTCTGGTATATCATAGGCTACTATAGTGTGAGCTTAATTAATGGATTAAAAAGTTGGTAACGTTTTCCACAGTTCATTTCATGGACCTATATTGACATGCATTTTATTTATACTCTGTGTGGGACTCTTAGTTGTTCACAATTTAATTCTTTTGAACTCAAAGAGAAATGCCTTAGTCACAAGAAGTATCCAGTCTCTACCCCAATAGCTCAGGTCACAACCTTGGGATCTATGAATATTTATTGAATTGAACTAAAGTCTGCAACTGTTTATTGAGCCTCTTGTTCTATTTAGGCTATAGAAATAGGTGCTTGAGAAAAATATCAAAGACTTGAGAGTTGTATGTGCTTTCAAGCCTTTTTCAATTATGACATTGACCAACTGTGCGTAATCGGAGGCAGATACAAAGTTTCTGCCCCCAAATTGTGCCCCAATATCATTTGTGAAAAAGGTGCTGTGCAACCCTGAAAGACTTTAGTGTAATAATAATGGTAGATCTGGCTCATTCACTGCCTACCACTTGGCTATCACTGTACTAAAAGCTTTGGTATGTGATTTACCCATACTCAGTACTCAATTGTCACAGCCATCGTGGATGGTGTGTAGTCTTGTGAATCCCATGAAAATGATTAAGAAGAGAGTCAGGAAAAAAAAAAAAAAAAAAAAAAAAGAAGAGAGTCAGGGCTTACACCAAAGTCTATCTGCTGCCAAGGCTCCAGGCTCCCACCCACGGTGACTACTGCCCCTATAGCCGCGTGTGGTTTAGTATAAATCAATCACTCTATCTGCGAGGGAGGCTTTTTCCACTTCTTCTCTTCTGCTCCATCTGTTAACACTTTGCAATCTCATTGATAGCACATCGAAACCTGTCAAATTGGACAAAAATGAGATAACAACACAGAGATTAAGTCATTGCCCAAGGTCAGTAGCCTTGTTTCAGCTTAGAATTTGCTTTGGTTGGGGACTTTTAAAATAAAAAAAAAAAAAGATTATTTATTTATTTAATCATGACACACACACACACACACACAGAGAGAGAGAGAGAGGCAGAGACACAGACAGAGGGAGAAGCAGGCTCCTTGCAGGGAGCCCAATGTGGGACCCAATCCTGGGACTCCAGGATCATACCCTGAGCTAAAGGCAGATATTCAATCACTGAGCCACCCAGGCATCCCAGGGAATTTCTTAAGTTGGATCATATGGTCTTAAAATGAGGAAATTTAAGGTCACAGTAGGTACTTTATAAATATTTACCAAAAATACTGCAAATGGTAGAAACAGGAAGATCTCAGTGGTGTTTAAAAGGCCATGGCCATTGTTCTCTTTAAGCAAACTTATCCAGGAACACCTACAAAGCTGCACTACTTTGCATATACTCAGCTCTGCGTTTCCTCTCTCAATTCCACAAGCCCAGAAAGGAAATCCATAGCAGAATTTGCAGAGTGCAAGGCTAGGGGCTTCCTACTTCCCCAAGCAGCCTCTTTACCCTTAGCTCACCCAAAAGGGAAATTTCAGAACAGACAGAACTAGCATGAGCTAAGAGAGGCATCAAGGTGCAAGATGTATGGAGGCGCTCACTCTCAGGGTCTGCTGGTGTCTCATTCACCTTACTGTGGGCCTTGCTCCAAATAAATTCGTTTTGTCAGCTGTAGACAAATGGGAATCTAATTGCTTGTAGAAATGTAAACTTTCCCACAAAATATGTTATGCTAAATCATTTGTTTTTACCTCACTGTGGGAGAGTTTATCCAATTCCTTCCTGAAATTGAAGCAACAATGTCCATACAGTGATATATAAATCATGTGCTGTTGGTTTAAATGTGTATTTTAAGTGAAATTTTTATTGACCGAACTATAGACTTTTTCAGTTTTATGAAGTAATGCAGAGACCTTATTGTCCTGTGTCCAGTTTCCTCCAATGCTAACATCTTGCAAAACTACAGCATAATAACACAAGAACATTGATGTTAATGCAGTGATTTTGCTCAGATCTTTATAATTTTACTTGTACACAATTGTGTGTGTTTGTGTGTATGTAGTTTGATACAAGGTTATCATGTATAGGTTGTATATCCACCCCCACAGTCAGATGGTGGGCCTTTCAACATATTCCCTTTTATATCCACACCCTCCATCTTCTCCCCCACTCCTCTCTGTGACATTTCCAAGGTCTCATGTGGTCTCTCACAATTTGAGGGCTACAACTATTTCATTATATAAATTTACTATATTTATCCAGTCATTTATAAGTGCACATTTTTGTTGGATGCATCCTTTTTCTTTTTCTGCATGTTTGTTTTACTATTCGAGAAATCTCACTTAATCTTTTCACATATTCAGGATTATTTTCCTAGGATAAGTTCCTGGAACTCACCTTTCATTTTTCAAACTCTTAATTTGATTACTCAGAGCTTACCTCATTTACCAACTTTACCCCAAAGGAAATTGAAGACTTCTTTAAAACATTAAATCCATGAACAGTAGACAAAACCTGACCAGGACTAGGATAGTCAAAGTAGGCACGGCAATTCTCAAAGGCAATTTTAAAAGGAAAGATGCAATCACATTTGGGGCAATGAGAATGCTACTGAAATTAAGTGCAGGTCACTAGTTTGAGGATAGCAATTATCTGGAAGTGTGAGCTCTGCTTTTGTTTATCAGACACCCTGCCTAGCAGCCTCTTCTCATATGATGGAGTAAAAGTAAGGAGAGGAGGTCAAGGGAGGGCATATGAGGCCAGGATATTAGCTAAAGATGAGAGAACCTTGACTTTTCCCCTTGAGATGCAAAAGGCACCTGTAGGCAGGAGAGGTCTGCCACAGGGCATAGCCCCACTGAGGAGGAGAAAGGCAGGTGGACAGATTATAGAAGAAACCAGGTGGGGCATGGCCATAGTCTGGATCAGAGACACAGGAAGGGTATGGAAGCTTCCAGAGGATATTGTCAAAAGAATTGGAGGAGGAAAAACCATTTAGAATAAGAAACCTTGGTGCACCCAGAAGAAGCAGGGGAGTATGAATCAGTAGAGAGAGGATGACAAGAGGAGGTAGGCCTTGCATGGACCTCCTCCCAGAGAATGAGATCTACCAGGAAGAAGCTCGAATATGGAAGCCTCTGCCCCCTATGGGAGAGTGGATTGAGTCATTGGGCACAAAGCCTTCCTTTCTTTGTATACATGGGCTGTGCTGCCCTGAGACCTGGGCAAGGGGCCCCTGTCCTGGGCCCTGTGATTCTTTTTTTTTTTTTTTTTTAAGATTTTATTTATTTATTCACGAAAGACACAGAAAGAGAGGCAGAGACATAAACAGAGGGAGAAGCAGGCTCCTTCCCAGGACCCAAGGATCACACCCTGAGCTGAAGGCAGATGCTCAAGCACTGAGTCTCTAGGTTCCCCTGGGCCCTGTGAGTCTGAAGGTCCCCTCTTAGCTCTCTTCTAGTTGTCTTCCTCCACAGAGTAGTGAGTTAGCTGGGCCCAAACATGTACCCATTCAGGGTCCACATCCACTGCCATGCTCTAGACCACTATGCTCCGTCATGTTCTATACCAGAAACCCAGAATTTCCTACCCAAATGGTCTCAGGCCCATTCTAGAGCTTTTGTGAGCCTCTCTGGGGAGGTCTGTTCTACCGACTGTGAATCATGCTGCTGGTTGTGCACCTGGGCCTGAGGCATGACTACATGGGGCGATGGATGAAATTCCATTCTGGTGGCTGGGGGTGCCCTCAGACATCACATGTGGCCCTGCGTGGTGAAGGTTGGAGCCTGTGGTAGGAAAAGAAATGGGTGCAAGCTGTGGACCTTGAGCCTTCATTTGTACTCCCCCCGCCCCGCCCTGCAACAGTTAGGGGCAGCTTGTGGGTGAGCCCTTGGAGTAGCTCTAACTATGCTGCATGCTGCCTTCTCCCGTTGCCTGGAAATGCCTCTGATCTCATCTTGATTTTCTGTTTGAAATGGAAATTGCTTCATTTGTCAGTTTGTCAGGCTCCCAAGTAATTACCCTTCCAGAATTCCTGAGGCCCTCCTACACCACCATCTTCACTGGCCATCCCGATGTATTGAGCGAGGCACTTCACCCTTCCCACCTCTTATTCCTGACAAATGAAACACAGTTTAAATGGAGAGTGTTAGGGACAGCTTTCAAAGGACAAAGAGGTCTCAACGGTACAGCTTATTAGAATGCAATGGCTAATGTGTAGCCGAGGCTGAGAAACATCTCTCATGACTCTGTTTTTAACACAAGCCCCAAATGACTCCTCTGACCAGGAAAGGGTAGAAATACTGCAGGTGGTCCTGTAAAGGAAGGTAGGGAGAAGAATAACAGCAACAGATTTTCCTACCTCCAGGAGGCCTTATTTTGATTTTGTTTTTTTTTTTTGTTTGTTTTTCTCATAAGTAGCTGGCAAGCTCTTTTGTCCTTTGCCCTTTTTGCTCCAAGCTGTTTCCCGAAAGCAGTAAGATAATTAGTCCCATGGTTTGAAAATTCTGAGTGACCATCTCCACTCTCCCTGTCTTGGCCACACCCCACTGATCCAGTAATAACCCTCATTTTCTAGTGCACAAACATGGACTCTTTTCCTTGTGAGGTAGGTGGAGCAGGTATCATTACCTGCATCCATGTTCTGACCTGGCAAATTTCAAATGCTGTTTTTCCTTGGGGTGTATGGTTCCTTTTATCCTTTTCCCGTATTTTATAGGTGTTGCCCCATCTCAGTTCCTCTTTAGGTACTCCCATTCCCAGCAGGTGACCTGGACAACAAGGGTATTGCTGAAGACACTGACTCAAGGCCTTGAGGACAGGCTGAGGTTAGCAATGGCTCAAGGCAGGACGATGGCAGAGTATCTGATAGGTAACAGCAAACGCTAGGCACTGGGCTTCTTTGGGGATTTCACTGGGCCCTATACTCATCCATTGCACTAGGCAAACCAAAGGCCAATGGTAAGCCCCAGACTCACCAGGACAATTCATAGGCATAGCATTACAAACTCCTTTGTGCCCTACTGTGTGCCTCACTGTTGTCTGTTGGGGGCCCATACAAGAGGCTGAAGGCTAACCCACAACTATGTTGGAAAAGGCAGTAGGCCTAAAAGTGAAGAGGAGAAGAGACAAATGATGGTCTGTTTGCCATATGTTAGCCACGGTGGCTAATTAACCAGAGGACAAGCTCCAGTTTTAAGAGCTGGGACACATGCCAGGCATTTCAGTTATATCCATTATTAGGACAGGACTCTGATTTCCCAAGTGCCCCCAAAACAGATTCTATGAACTACAGACCTGTGAGCTTTGTGTTAAAACACAGCCAAAATTCTACCAGGTTATTAAAGGGCTTATTCAGAAGTGCCTAGGAAAATATGCTAGGCTACCTTGGATGCAATATGGGTCTACTGAGGGCAAACCAGAGCAGATCAATGACATCTTTCTCTGACAAAATCATGTTATACTGGTCAAGGAAGACCATGTGGGCTTCAGCAGCTGAATTACAAGGACTCTCATGGTCCAGTTTTGGACAGGAGGGAAACACATAATTGGATACATAGATATATAGGAACATTGGTAACTGGCTGAACATCTGGGCACCAAAGGCACTGTTTAATGAATGTGGAGAAAAACATCTGTACTTGTCTGATTTGGAACCCTTCCTTTCCTTTTGCTGCATTCAAACTTATTATCTATGACTTAGATGGAAATCTAGATTTTCAGAGGACAGGAAGCTGAGAAAATCTCTATCTCAGCTGATAGACACATAGATTTTTCAAAGGCTGGATTCAATAGTATACTCAGGCCAGATGCTACTTAACAAAAGCGCCTAATAGCATGAGTATAAGAGAGGACATGGCTTAGCAGTGGCTTGTGTGAAAAGGTTTGGCAATTTGTGCCAACAATCTGCAATTGTGGTGTGAGGTCTCCTGTAATGCTGTTGGATCTTGGGCTATAATAATAGAAGTAGAGAGGGGGCTTCTGGGTAGTACAGTTGGTTAAGTATCTGACTCTTGATTTTGGCTCAGGTCATGATCTCAAAGTCATGATCTCAGGGTCATGAGATCAAGCCCCACATCAGGCTCTGCTCTCAGCATGGAGTCTGCTTGATATACTGTCTCCCTCTGTCCCCCACCTGCTTACGCTCACACACACTCTCTCTCTTTAATAAATAAATAAATCTTAAAAAAAGAAGTAGAGAGTCTGAAACTGAGGTCATTATTTTCCATTCTGCAATGTACTGGTCAAATATCATTAGAACTTTGCCTTCCATTCTGGACATCATGCTAAGTAGCCAGAATGAAGAGACAGTCTAAGTTTAAAAAATGACCTGAAACACTCAATCAAGAGAGGTAGAAGAAATATAGATGAGAAAATTCAGGAGTCACAAGAGAGAGAGCTTTAACATATGAAGCCTATATAGACTTCTAGGATGCCCTCAAAGTGTGTATGTGATTTTGAAAGCTCTGGAGGACCAGGTTGGGGATCTATATAAAGAAAGCTCTCCAGAAATGGAATACTGGATCAGATTAATCCCAACACACAGTGGAACAGATAAGACAACATCTAGTTGATATAGATGTTGTCAGAAAGGCCTTCATGTATAATGGGAATAGGAAACTCTATGCTCAGTCTGGTTTTAGAAACTCCCAAAAGGCCTTAATGGCCAGGAATGTCTTTCTGGCCATTGCTTGAACTTCCCCATTAGCACCCTGTCCCTATAGCATAAGGCTTTGATTCCTGATCTATGCAAACACCCATGAAAGTTATATCAATAAATTTTATATAAATGTGAAAGAAAGAGAAGTGTAAAGTTTTAAGGTGGGGGGTAATAAAGAGAGAGTATAAAGACAGAGGGATGGGGTAAATTTGGGGATTTTAAGTATAGGAAACCTTTATTCATTTCTGTTTGCCTGCACCAAATCCTGGGGGTGGCAGGAAAATTGCTACTGCTAATGAACTCAGATGATCCCACATTCACCACCCCAAGAAAGGGCCCAGGGCTCCATCTGGCCTTTCTCCCAGCCCAGGTCCTGGTTTCAGTATTTCCAGGCACAGGTGGGAGTTTCTGCTGCTGACTCAGAGCTGGGAATAGACCAATTGCTGCATCTTCTGGTCCTGCCCAAAGATCCCTCCAGTCAGCAAAACCCTGCATGAAAGCCCCACACCAGTAACAGCAGAGGGAGCAGGTGCCTGGCCCTCTACACCACCCATCCTGGCAAGCTGGAAGTCTGGCTGGCATCACACTGAGCTCATTTCCAAGAGCTCGCTAGCTAGCTATTTACTGGGAGGGAGCCTTGGCGAGAGGAGGCAGTTCAGCAGAAATGTTGCCCAGGCCCATTCACCCACTGTGCTGTGGCAACAGAGGTTTATTGGCCTGATGGAATTTGGTTTATGATACAACATTAGCAAGCTTATTTCTCAGGCTGTTCCTAGCCTGAATGGCCGGGGAACAGGCGAGGCAACTCTTCCATCACCAGAGGCAGGATAGAATGCTTATTGTATTTCCCTAACTCTGTAACAAGGGAAATTTGATTTATTTTAGAGTTAATCCATCACCCTCTGGCATCCTTTCAAGACAGGGCTTGAGCATAATTGTAGGATCTGGATAAAATGGGGAAGTCAAGTTCAATTTATTCTATTAACATTTAAAAAACATTTAATTACGATAAAAACTGAAAAGCATTTAATGTGAATAAGACCATGGCTTTATCTTCTCCATGCGTTCATCCCACTAATCACTCTCTCCATGCTGTTACTGGCCTGTTATAACTTTGTCCCCTGGCTTTGAGGGTTTCCATGAGCCTTGGCTCCATTTTTACCTTGGCTGGCTACCATAGAGGGCAAGGAGGCGGGATGTCCACTTAGTACATTTGCAGGCCTAAATCCATGCATTCCTTTCTGGATGGTCCTTGTACTATCTTCATCTGATTTCTACTTTTCCTGTCTTCTCCAGTGCCCTCTTCCCATCTAGGGCCAGGGGAACAGGTAGGGCAGTTGTGGTGTGGGGAGGGATGGCAGACCATCATTCTGCTTCCCCTTAGCTGCCTCCTCAATGGGACCTGAATCAATGCTGGGCTGCCCAGCAGCCAGAGGAGGCACACACATAGAGCATCAGGAAACAGGGGCAGCCAAGGATGTGATTTTGGAAAAAAGAATTATATTTCATGTCTTTAAAAGTCACCAAGGTAGTAATTATGGGAAAGACTCATGTTTCGTTGGATTTCTTTATATTTATTTTATTATTAGGTTTGTGTTTACTTTTAATTCATATGAGATTGTAGTAGGCAGATAAGGGGACCCCTCAGAGATGTCCCTGTCCTAATCTTGGAAGCTTTGAATGTGTTGTGCGACATGGCAAAACAAAATTAAAGTTGCAAATAAATTAAGGTTATTAATTGGTTGATATTAAAACAGGGAGGTTACCCTGGATTATGCAGGTGGGCCCAATGTAATGATAAGGGCTATTAAAAGCAGAAGAAGGTACAGAAGACAAGGCCAGAGTGATATGGTGTGGGAAGGACTCCAGCCACTATTGCTGCCTTTAAAGATGGAGGAGGGTGCCATGAACAAAAGAATGTGAGTAGCCTCTAGAAGCTGGAAGAGGCAAGGAAATGGATTCTTCCCTAGAACGTTCAGAGAGGAACAAAGCCCTGATAATACCTTGTTGTAAGCAGAGAGATCTATGTTGGACTTTACAGAACTGTAAGACAATAAATTGGCATTGTTTTACATCACCAAATTCCCGGTAATTTGTTACAGAAGGGGATGGAAGCTAATCCAGGTCCTGTTTAGATCAGGAGAGGAGAGAGATGCTTGCAGCTCCATCATCAACACCAGCAGAAACAATCATTCCCAAGCAGTTTCCAGGTGAAAGGTGATTCCTTGGGGCCAGGTCCTTGCCCCACAGGAACCTGGGAGGCAACAGCATAAGCAAGGTGCTCAATGAGGGTTTGGAGAAGAAGTTTCTAGCGTTCACTTCCTAGGTGGGTAGGCTTGGAAAAAAGTATTTAGTATCTTTGAACTCCATTTCCTCTCAGCATGATGGATATCATAATATTACATTAGGGTTGATGAGAAGAACAAATGCATCAGGATCTGTAAAGTGCATATAATAGTGCCTGGTACAAGAAAAAGGCCACGTGAGTGTTAGCTACTGTCACATTACTGTTATCATCATCACTTGACTTTGGAGAACTTAAAGAGTGCCTTTAAAAAAGGGGCTTCATTGTGGCTGAGTTCAAAAAGGGTGTTGCCTGTGTTCTTCTCTAGGATTTTGATGGAATCTTGTCTCACATTTAGATCTTTCATCCATTTTGAGTTTATCTTTGTGTATGGTGAAAGAGAGTGGTCTAGTTTCATTCTTCTGCATGTGGATGTCCAATTTTCCCAGCACCATTTATTGAAGAGACTGTCTTTCTTCCAGTGGATAGTCTTTCCTCCTTTATCGAATATTAGTTCACCATAAAGTTCAGGGTCCACTTCTGGGTTCTCTATTCTGTTCCATTGATCTATGTGTCTGTTTTTGTGCCAGTACCACACTGATGGTACTGACCACAGCTTTGTAGTACAACCTGAAATATGGCATTGTGATGCCCCCAGCTATGGTTTTCTTTTTAAAATTCCCCTGGCTATTTGGGGTCTTTTCTGATTCCACACAAATCTTAAAATAATTTGTTCTAACTCTCTGAAGAAAGTCCATGGTATTTTGATAGGGATTGCATTAAACGTGTAAATTGCCCTGGGTAACATTGACATTTTTGAACTCAGCCACAGTAACTTCTTGCAAGATACATCCATGAAGGCAAAAGAAACAAAAGCAAAAATGAACTATTGGGACTTCATCAAGATAAGAAGCTTTTGCACAGCAAAGGATACAGTCAACAAAACTGAAAGACAACCTACAGAATGGAAGAAGAGATTTGCAAATGACGTATCAGATAAAGGGCTAGTTTCCAAGATCTATAAAGAACTTATTAAACTCAACAGCAAAGAAACAAACAATCCAATCATGAAATGGGCAAAAGACATGAACAGAAATCTCACAGAGGAAGACATAGACATGGCCAACATGCACATGAGAAAATGCTCTGCATCACTTGCTGTCAGGGAAATACAAATCAAAACCACAATGAGATACCACCTCACACCAGTGAGAATGGGGAAAATTAACAAGGCAGGAAACCACAAATTTGGAGAGGATGCGGAGAAAAGGGAACCCTCTTACACTGTTGGTGGGAATGTGCAATGGTGCAGCCACTCTGGAAAATGTGGAGGTTCCTCAAAGAGTTAAAAATAGACCTGCCCTACGACCCAGCAATTGCACTGTTGGGGATTTACTCCAAAGATACAGATGCAGTGAAACGCCGGGACACCTGCACCCCGATGTTTCTAGCAGCAATGTCCACAATAGCCAAACTGTGGAAGGGGCCTCGGTGTCCATCAAAAGATGAATGGATAGAGAAGACGTGGTCTATGTATACAATGGAATATTCCTCAGCCATTAGAAATGACAAATACCCACCATTTGCTTCAACGTGGATGGAACTGGAGGGTATTATGCTGAGTGAAGTAAGTCAATCGGAGAAGGACAAACATTATATGTTCTCATTAATTTGGGGAATATAAATAATAGTGAAAGGGAATATAAGAGAAGGGAGAAGAAGTGTGTGGGAAATATCAGAAAGGGAGACAGAACATAAAGACTCCTAACTCTGGGAAACGAACTAGGGGTGGTAGAAGGGGAGGAGGGCGGGGGGTGGGGGTGAATGGGTGACGGGCACTGAGGGGGACACTTGATGGGATGAGCACTGGGTGTTATTCTGTATGTTGGCAAATTGAACACCAATAAAAAATAAATATATTATAAAAAAAAGAAAAAAAGGGGCTTCAATAAAGGAAAGTTAGAGAATAAAAATAATGAGTATTTGCCAACAGCTTCCTGTGGAAAAGCATTGTGAAAAGAGGAGCAAGTACCAGTACAAATACAGAAACTGAGGCCCAGCAACCCAACCTACCCAACAATTAAGAGGCCAAGCAGGTATGCAAACCCATACTTTTGTACTTTTAGCCAGGACACTTAACTATTCCCAGGCAGGAAGGAATGCACATTGGAAGAAAATCAAGAAGGGCAAGCAGGTTAGTGGAAGCAGAAGGTTGGTATAATGGAATAACTGGGGATCAGGCTGGGAAGTCTGCAGGTACCAGACAGTGATGGCCTTGAACAGCAGGATTTTATTCTTTAGGGAAGAGAGAGCCATGGAAGGTAAACCAATGGCATTGTAGGAAAATGAGTCCTTGCAGATGTGTTGTGTGTGGAATCAAGACAAGAGGATCCCAGATGGTGACAAAGTAGTTAGGACATTATCCCACATGGTGAGGTACTGAGGATCTACACTGGGGTGGCGCCGGATGTGAGGAGTAGGTGAGCAATGGCAATCATACTAAGGAAGCATCAGCAGGACCTAGCTAGGACTGGCTGGCAGTAGGGAGAAACAGAGGGGGAGGAGAAAATCAAAGGTTTTAAGCCACAGGGCATGGTATTTAGCTCTCAGATAAAGTGGGAGCTGAGGCAGGTGGGATTTGTAAGGCTGTGATTCCAGTCCTGATTACTCTGATCTTTGGTGGGGGGATGTGGTGTATGCAGTCACTTCACCTTTATGAGCCTAAGTCTTTGTTTTTTTTTTTTTAAAGATTTTATTTATTTATTTGAGAGAGAGAGAGAGAAGCAGACTTCCTGCTGAGCAGAGAGCCCCAAATGCAGATTGATCCTAGGACCCTGAGATCATAACCTGAGCTGAAGGCAGATCTTAACCGACTGAGCCACCCAGGCACCCCTGAACCTCAGGGGCTTTTTTATGTGCAAAATGGGGATAACTATGCCTGCTCTCCCATCTCACATATCCAGGGAGATTCACATGAGACCATTGGTGTAAAGGTGCTTTGACACATGAGAAGTTTGTATAAGGACAATTCACTGCTTTGGCACTGTCTGACAAGACAACTGGACCAACGAGTCAGACCAGAAGAGAGCCTCAGCTCATTTATACTCATCTGGATGACAAGCTCGTGTTCAAATTTTAGAAGACCAGTGTGTCCACAGGCAATTGAGAATTTTCTTTCAATAACCACATGGAGCACTAACCACTAGCTCTCCCCGAGGCTTGACCACCAACCTCCTAAATGAGGCTGGATGCATCATGCCTTGCAACAGAGAAGCTGCTTCTTTTCTTTTCCAGAAAACAGACCCTTGGAAAAGCTCAGCAGCCCCAAAGGGAACTCTGGGCATTGCACAAAGGAAGCGTCTGTATTCTCACACTGAAAACATAATTAAAACAACTCTGCCTCCTTTATCTGAAACATGGAAGAAAAATGAGTGGGAAGACGACAGAAAAAGCTCTTATCTCTCATTTTGTAAATGAATTTTTTTTTCCTTATAGCACAGGGGTCACTGCCAAATCGTGTCCATTGCAAGATGATGCCTGCGTGTGCTGAGAGGAACCCAGCACATGGCTGTGGCAGTTCTTTGTGCCTGGAGTGGTGCAGGAAAGCCAGGCCCCACGGCAAGGGGAGGCAGCGACAGGTGTCACACTGTCCCAGTCCACCTTGTAGGACAGATTTGCTGCCATGGCACTAACAACTAGCTGTCTTGCCCAAATCCGCCACAGCGAATGGAGAGAATGCCTCCTCTGTATCTCCTCTGCCCTGCCTTCCTGCAGATTGTGCCTGTCCTCAGCCACCTTGCCTCGTTCTTTTCGGAGCATTCTGTTTGAATGTTGAAATATTCCCCCAATTCATTCTCCACCCAGCTGTTCAGGTCAGGACTAAGTAGAAAGGAAGAACAAGCTAAAAAAAAAAAAAAAAAAAAAAAAAAACCCACCCAAATAAACCAAAACCAAACAGGAAAAAACAAGAAAAGCAAATAATAGAGAGAAGGCATTGGAGAAGAGCCTCCCACCCTCCACGTGCCACCTCTGTGATGTGAGATGGAAAGTCACCCTGCAGTTTCCTTCTCCCCTCTGGGTAGATGCCTGGCACTTGCTGGAGATCACCCTTCCCTGGGCAGAGTCCCCGCAGAGCAAACAGCCAGGATGCCCAACTTCCCTTTGTCCCACTACCACTGATGGCAGGTGCAGTGCTGGGAGGGTTAATAACACAGATGGTGGCCAGTTAGTGTGGAATTTAAGGAAAACAACCCCACAAAGGGTTTTATGGTGATTTAATTAAAACATTCAGTCACAGAGTCAATAACAGATGCCACAGAAATGAGGAGGTGTGGGCCTGGGAGAGAAGAAATGCTTGGGAGAAGATTGGACAGCGCAGGAGTCAATGAGGCAGAGAGGGCAGGAGAGAGGCTGTCCCACGGGGGGCAGGAGACAGGTGCCCCTGGAGCAGGTGAAGAACGGCACCTGCACACCCTCCACCAAGCCCCGGGCAACTCGGGAGCGCTGAGGGGCTGTCATGACCTCTTGGCCATGGTCCACCTGAAGGCCTGACCTTGCAGCCCAGGGAAGGCTCGTGGAAGAGCGGGAACGGGTGGGCTGCAGGGTGGAGCGACAGTGCTTTTGCTACGGTTCATCCCGGAGGGCCTGCAGGGCTTACTACGGGGCAAACTTGTTCTGACCCGCTAACGGGAAATGGGTCAGCAAGTTAAAGAACATGTTTCAGCACATTTAGACTTTCAGCAGAGTACCGTGAAGCCTCTTGCTTTCTACAGGTTCTTATTTTAATGAACCCAGTGGATCAAGACTTTTCCTTGCGGGGCGCTCAGCGTGAGCTGGTGGACCTCTGAGAGCGGTCTGCTCATTTACTAAGACCTGTCGATTCTAATGCCTTTATGCTCCCCCATCTCCCACTGTTTTCTTTGCCGTGGTTCAGACTCTCATCTTTTCTTCTCCTGCATTATTGAAACAGCCCCGTTAAATGGTCTCCACCTGTGGTCTCATCGCCCTCACCTTCCAACCCACCTCCTCCCACCTTCCAGACCGATGCTTAGGAATCACGCAGCTGAGTGGCCCACACGGCTGCTTCACATCCTCCCTGGCTCCCTGTTGCAACCAGACTCAGTTGAGATGGTCGCTAAAATACAGATTCCCAGGTCCCTCCCTTTGAGATTCTAATGTACAGGTCAAGGGTGGAGTTCCAGATTTATATCATAAACATCCTAGTTGACCTTGTGACCAGGACCATGGGGGAAACACTGTTGAGAGCGTCTCGCTGACCTCTCACATGTAAGGAAGATAATTATGTTGGGCCGCTGCGTGCCTCGCCCTTCTCGTTGTCTCTGTACCTTGACAGCTGAGCTGTACCTCTGGGCATCAGTTGCTGGAGGCCAGCCAGTTCAGGTTCTGGAACTGGGATCCCAAACCAAAGGCCTGAACAGAATACCAACCACCAGACAGTTGGAGCTCATCTACAAACAGATCACCCAACTCTGAGCCAGTAGAAGGAAGGACTGGGCATGCACCTGTTGTGGTGAGAGAGGTTTTTTTTTCTCCTTTCTTTCTCACGAAAGTGAGACTGTAGGTAGAAGGGGAAAAGCAATTTAAAAAATTATATAAATAACTTGTTGTGTTCGCTGCCTCCTGTTGTTCTGAGACAAATAGCTTCGTAAGTAAACCAAGGCAAGGCAGACGTTATGGTAACAGCAATAAAACTAGCTTTGCCATGATTTTCTGAATTGCATGCGCCTGAACTTTCAGCGCTCCAGATGGCAGAATTGTGAAGTCAGCAAAATTTGCTTTGACATCCTCAAACCTCTCCCTCTGGCTTCTCTTGTCCTGTGTTGCCTCTCTCAGATGTTTTGTGTCTTCATTTGGGATCCAGATACTTGGAGCCCTCCACCACAGATCCCTTCTTGGCAGCCCACCTGCCCCACTCACCCCTATGCTCACCCCTCTTCCCATCCTACCCCCATCCCTCATTTCATGCCTTGATCACTTGCTCTCAAGATGGGAACTGACCTAATAAGCCTATCCCTACTAAGGTTTCAATGCCTGACACTAACTCCCTTCTGGAAGCATATGTTTTACCGAGGAATGTCTGGGAGACAAAACTTTACCCAAGGCTTAATTTATGGGTGAAATTTTAGGAGAATATTAGAATTAAGAGGAGATGATCATTTCCCACTGATGGCTTTAACCATTGTATTCTAGCCCCTATCAGTGTGCTGGCATCAAGTGGGTACTTGATAGGCTGACATGATGCCTTGGACCACAGAAAGATCGATCTCTGACATCTGGATCCTACCTGGATTTTCTTGGCCAACTAAGTGTTAATATAACTATTGTCTGGCAAAGGGGATTAAATATATATGTAATGAAAATGTTATAAATTAATTTTGCAATCTCTGAAGACTTTTCATTTAAATAATTTCCAAATTAAAAAAAATCTATGTCAGACCATATCATTATCCTTTGAGGTTTACTGATTCATGGTTTAATAAAATACTATATGACTCCTGCCTCTATCAGTGTCTTAGCATGAAATTTCCCTCATCCCTGGTGAGTTTGTTTGTCTCCAGCTCAGTGTTCTCAGCCACAAGCCCAAGTTTCTAGTTTGGATCATCTTCCCATGGCCTGCTGACATGCCAGGATGGAGGGATCTTGGCCGTCTTTGGTCTAAACAATGTTTAAAAATGGGTTGAAGTATTACTCTGTGTATTAGTTTCCTGGGGCTGCTAAAACAATGTGCCACAAATTGAGAGGCTTGAAACAACAGAATTTTATCCTCTAACAGTTCTGGAAGTTAGAAGTCTACACTCAAGATGTAGCCATAGTCATGGTCTCTCTGAAGCCTCTGGGGAAAATCCTCTCTTGCCTCTCCCTAGCTTTGGGGGCTGCCAACAACCCTTGGCATTGCTTCACTTATAGACACATCACTCCAAATTCTGTCTCTGTCTCCGCAGGGTACTCTTGCTGTGTGTTCATGTCTCTGTTTTCTTATAAGGAAGGACACAAGTCATTAAATTAGCCTACTATGATCCAGTATGACTCCATCTTAAGTAATTACATCAGCAAAGACTATTTCCAAACCAGGTGCTATCCTAAGGTTCAGAGTGGACATGAATTTGTGGGGACACTATTCAATCTGATACACTCCCCTTGACATTTCTGACCTCATTTTACAAGTTCCACATGCGGTGAGCACATCTAAATGCACATCAATTTCTTCTTATTCTCCCTGACTTGCTTCTCTTTGCTAATGGCCTTAAGCTATTTCCAGAGAGTAAAATGTTCTCACTCTGATTTTCCCAGTGTGGGGGCTGAAAATCTTTTGAACACAGGGTGGTTGGTGCTTCAGTAAACTGGTTCCTTATCTCCCTGCACACAAAACTTGACTATGTTCCTCAGCTTGTCTTCTAATCAGCGGTGGCCTTGAGACCAGATTCAATGGATTCTGAAGGGAAATCATATGTTCCACTCCCAGGGTTGGTCCATGACCACCACCCATGCAGGATCCTGAAAGCTCTTTTCTTGTCTGCTAGCTTGAGGCAAAGGGGCAGACTAGCCTTGAAAGCTGTGTGCTAATAGCAGCAGATCTGGGAGTAGAATGGTCAGATCTCTGTGTCACTTCCTAAAAAAGAGTGACCTGTTGGTTAGTAGCACTATTTTTGTTTTTTATTGATTGATTGATTGATTTTATTTTATTTTAAATTTTTATTTTTATTTATTTATGATAGTCACAGAGAGAGAGAGAGAGAGAGACAGAGACAGAGACAGAGACACAGGCAGAGGGAGAAGCAGGCTCCATTCACCGGGAGCCCGACGTGGGATTCGATCCTGGGTCTCCAGGATCGTGCTCTGAGCCAAAGGCAGGTGCCAAACCGCTGCGCCACCCAGGGATCCCTGTTTTACTTATTTTTAAAAATATTTTATTTAAATTCAATTTGCCAACATATAGTATAATATCCAGTTCTCATCCTATCATGTGCCCTCCTTAGTGCCTGTCACCCAGTTATCCCATTCCCCCAGGGTCTTCCCTTCTGCAACCCTTTGTTTGTTTCCCAGAGTTAGGAGTCTCTCATGGTTTGTCTTCCTCTCTCATCTTTCCTCACAGTTTCCCCTCCTTTTCCATATAGTCCCTTTCACTATTTCTTATTTTCCACATATGAATGAAACCATATGATAATTGTCTTTCTCCAATTGACTTATTTCACTCACCATAATACCCTCCAGTTCCATCCATGTCAAAGTAAATGGTAGATAGTCATCCTTTCTAATGGCTGAGTAATACTACATTGTATATATGTGTATCACATCTTTATCCATTCATCTGTTGAAGGACATCATGGCTCCTTCCACAGTTTGGCTATTATGGACATGGCTGCTATGAACATTCGGGTGCAGGTGTCCTGTCGTTTCACGTCATTTCAGTAGTGTAATTTAGGAGCACCAAAATACAAAATCCATTATGGATTTTATAGAGCAAGAAACAAACTTGGATTGTATGAAATTTGGGGGTTTGTTTGCTGAAGGTGTTAGCCTACTCTGATTAACCATGGGTTTAGCCTACGTTTATATGGCCACATGTATGTTAGTAGCAGAGGCATCAGCTTCAAAGACCCAGTTCTTCTGATCTTCATTCCAGTATTCTTGTCACTTAACTGCTGCACACTAGTTGAGTTTCAATGATTCCTATGACACAGTATTTATTTCTTTGTGACAAATTTTAAGACCTCTTCCCTTGGCCTGAATCCATGCACTGAAACATAGACATGTAAGGTCATAAGAATCAATATGAACACTGACATGTCCATTTCTTCTGAGCATCACTGGGTATCTCATCCATGATGATTTTTATTCTGTGTCTTAGTTTATTTCAGTTGCTCTAATAGAATACCACAGACTGAATGGCCTATAACCAGAAATTTGTTTCTCACAGTTCTGGAGGCTGGGGCTGGCTGACTCCATGTTTGGTAGAGACCCACTTTCTGGTTCATAGATAGTTGTCTTCTTACTGTAACCTCACAAGGCAGAAGAGATGCAGAAGCTCTCTGGGGTCTCTTTTATAAGGGCACTAATCCCATTCACGAGGACTCCACCCTTATGATCTAATCACCTCCCCAAAATTCCACCTCTTAATACCTTTACAGTGGGCATGAAGTTTATGTGAATTTGGAAGGGACATGAATATTCAGTCTACAGCATTCAATATTAGTTTTATGATTTTATCCAACTATTACTGCTGAATTTCATTTAAAGCCCTTATGTGCTTTCCTTCTGATACCAGTGTGCCCTTCAGTTTTCTCCGTGGAAGACTGTTATACTTCAGGATGAAACTTACTTCAACCAAATCTGGGTACCCATTGAGATCTGTTTCTTCACGAGGTCTGAGACACTTTGGCTCCATCCAGAGTATCCTCTTTGACTACCAATCAAGAGTTGACCTTTCAATTCTTAACTTTTCCTCCAAGGACCCTTCTCTTAACTTGTGAGCATCAGGAACCCATTTGCCAGCTATTGAGCTATCATCATGTTGAAGTGTCAACATCATCCCAGATTTTCTTTCCTTTGGGGGGTACTCAAGACCCCCCATGGAGATTGCATGGGACTGCTAGGGCCAGCGTTGGTCTTATGTGAAGTGGGGCTGGCTTTGATCTATTCTCACCCCCACTTTATGGATTCTTAAAGTAACTTTGACCTCTAGCTGTCTGACACTTCAAAGAGCTGTACATTTCCTATTCTACCTGAGTATTTCTAGGTTTGTTATATCTGTTAAGTGTTTTCTTTTCAACCCCCTTGCCTCCCTTTATCCACCGATTTAAAAAAATCTTAAAGCTTATTTTTCTAAGCTGAATGTCATGGGGCTATTTTCCACTTTGTTTAGTCTATTTGTATCATTATTCTACTGTTCTCTTGCTTGTACAAGCTCCCAATTGAGCACGAACATACCATTCTCAACCACTTCCAGATCATTAATAAAACAGTGAAGGAAGACAGGTTCTTACCCCAAACCCTGTGGCACCAATTAGTCATTTACCCCCAAATGGGCTCCTTGGCAATTTATCATTACCCTATTGTCTTTCAGCCAGTGCTTAATCAATGAGGCTGGGTTCTTATCCAAGCCAATTTTAAACTAAGTTTCGGAGGAAACATTCTTGAGACCAATTGTCTTTCTGACTCTGTCTACTCTCTTCTAGTTGCTCGATTTGGAACAAAAAAACCTGCCAGACCATTTATTTGGCTCTAAGAATTGTTCAGGGTGGTACCATTCATCTCTTTTTACTTCCAATAACCTTCCCTGTCTTGAGGAAAGGAGGTCAAAAGAGAACTAAATCATTGGGGACTATTCCCTTCTGTATTACCGGAGACTGAATTGTTGCTGAGATGGGGTTGGAAGGGGGAGCACATCTTCCATTCTGGATAAGACCTTGATCACCCAGTCCTGCTTCCCAGGCATACCCAGGTGCAGAATATAAATAAGAATCTACCCTCCAGTTCCACCCACGTTGAAGCAAATGGTGGGTATTTGTCATTTCTAATAGCTGAGTAATATTCCATTGTATACATAAACCACATCTTCTTTATCCATTCATCTTTCGTTGGACACCGAGGCTCCTTCCACAGTTTGGCTATCAGTGGCCATTGCTGCTAGAAACATCGGGGTGCAGGTGTCCCGGCGTTTCATTGCATTTGTATCTTTGGGGTAAATCCCCAACAGTGCAATTGCTGGGTCGTAGGGCAGGTCTATTTTTAACTCTTTCAGGAACCTCCACACAGTTTTCCAGAGTGGCTGCACCAGTTCACATTCCCACCAACAGTGTATGAGGGTTCCCTTTTCTCCGCATCCTCTCCAACATTTGTGGTTTCCTGCCTTGTTAATTTGCCCCATTCTCACTGGTGTGAGGTGGTATCTCATTGTGGTTTTGATTTGTATTTCCCTGATGGCAAGTGATGCAGAGCATTTTCTCATATGCATGTTGGCCATGTCTATGTCTTCCTCTGTGAGATTTCTCTTCATGTCTTTTGCCCATTTCATGATTGGATTGTTTGTTTCTTTGGTGTTGAGTTTAATAAGTTCTTTATAGATCTTGGAAACTAGCCCTTTATCTGATATGTCATTTGCAAATATCTTCTCCCATTCTGTAGGTTGTCTTTGAGTTTTGTTGACTGTATCCTTTGCTGTGCAAAAGCTTCTTATCTTGATGAAGTCCCAATAGTTCATTTTTGCTTTTGTTTCTTTTGCCTTCGTGGATGTATCTTGCAAGAAGTTACTATGGCCGAGTTCGAAAAGGGTGTTGCCTGTGTTCTTCTCTAGGATTTTGATGGAATCTTGTCTCACATTTAGATCTTTCATCCATTTTGAGTTTATCTTTGTGTATGGTGCAAGAGAGTGGTCTAGTTTCATTCTTCTGCATGTGGATGTCCAATTTTCCCAGCACCATTTATTGAAGAGACTGTCTTTCTTCCAATGGATAGTCTTTCCTCCTTTATCGAATATTAGTTGCCCATAAAGTTCAGGGTCCACTTCTGGATTCTCTATTCTGTTCCATTGATCTATGTGTCTGTTTTTGTGCCAGTACCACACTGTCTTGATGACCACAGCTTTGTAGTACAACCTGAAATCTGGCATTGTGATGCCCCCAGATATGGTTTTCTTTTTTAAAATTCCCCTGGCTATTCGGGGTCTTTTCTGATTCCACACAAATCTTAAAATAATTTGTTCTAACTCTCTGAAGAAAGTCCATGGTATTTTGATAGGGATTGCATTAAACGTGTATATTGCCCTGGGTAACATTGACATTTTCACTATATTAATTCTGCCAATCCATGAGCATGGAATATTTTTCCATCTCTTTGTGTCTTCCTCAATTTCTTTCAGAAGTGTTGTATAGTTTTGAGGGTATAGATCCTTTACATCTTTGGTTAGGTTTATTCCTAGGTATCTTATGCTTTTGGGTGCAATTGTAAATGGGATTGACTCCTTAATTTCTCTTTCTTCAGTCTCATTGTTAGTGTATAGAAATGCCACTGACTTCTGGGCATTGATTTTGTATCCTGCCACGCTATCGAATTGCTGTATGAGTTCTAGCAATCTTGGGGTGGAGACTTTTGGGTTTTCTAGGTAGAGTATCATGTCATCGGCGAAGAGGGAGAGTTTGACTTCTTCTTTGCCAATTTGAATGCCTTTAATGTCTTTTTGTTGTCTGATTGCTGAGGCTAGGACTTCCAGTACTATGTTGAACAGTAGTGGTGAGAGTGGACATCCCTGTCTTGTTCCTGATCTTAGGGGAAAGGCTCCCAGTGCTTCCCCATTGAGAATGATATTTGCTGTGGGCTTTTCATAGATGGCTTTTAAGATGTCGAGGAATGTTCCCTCTATCCCTACACTCTGAAGAGTTTTGATCAGGAATGGATGCTGTATTTTGTCAAATGCTTTCTCTGCATGCAATGAGAGGATCATATGGTTCTTGGTTTTTCTCTTGCTGATATGATGAATCACATTGATTGTTTTACGGGTGTTGAACCAGCCTTGTGTCCCAGGGATAAATCCTACTTGGTCATGGTGAATAATTTTCTTAATGTACTGTTGGATCCTATTGGCCAGTATCTTGTTGAGAATTTTTGCATCCATGTTCATCAGGGATATTGGTCTGTAATTCTCCTTTCTGGTGGGGTCTTTGTCTGGTTTTGGAATTAAGGTGATGCTGGCCTCATAGAACGAATTTGGAAATACTCCATCTCTTTCTATCTTTCCAAACAGCTTTAGGAGAATAGGTATGGTTTCTTCTTTAAACGTTTGATAAAATTCCCCTGGGAAGCCATCTGGCCCTGGACTCTTGTGTCTTGGGAGGTTTTTGATGACTGCTTCAATTTCCTCCCTGGTTATTGGTCTGTTCAGGTTTTCTATTTCTTCCTGTTCCAGTTTTGGTAGTTTGTGGCTTTCCAGGAATGCGTCCATTTCTTCTAGATTGCCTAATTTATTGGGAGGGTATTATGCTGAGTGAAGTAAGTCAGTCGGAGAAGGACAAACATTTTATGTTCTCATTCATTTGGGGAATATAAATAATAGTGAAAGGGAATATAAGGGAAGGGAGAAGAAATGTGTGGGAAATATCAGAAAGGGAGACAGAACTTAAAGACTCCTAACTCTGGGAAATGAACTAGGGGTGGTAGAAGGGGAGGAGGGCGGGGGGTGGGAGTGAATGGGTGACAGGCACTGGGGGTTATTCTGTATGTTAGTAAATTGAACACCAATAAAAAATAAATTTTAAAAAAACTAAAATAAAATAAAATAAAAAGAAAAGAAAAAAAAAAGAATCTAACAAAAGGAGGCCAATGACACAGGTGGGTGCCTGGCCATCCATGCTCTAGGAATCTGAGGATCAAATCACAATTATTGAACATGGATTATGTTTTGAGAATTGTGCCAGAGATACTTGTATAAAGCTAGAGAAACTACAGCCTACACCCTCAGATGGTTCCAAGTCTGGGGGTGGTAGAGAGTTGTAGAACTGAAAAACCAGATTAGATTCTGCCTCTCACCCCTTGGTCCCTACCAGGGCTTGAGATATCAGAACATCCTGACAGATATAAATTTATTTGAATTTGTATTACCTGGCACAACAAAACATTAACATTTATGAATTATTACCGCTCTCAGTTGGGTTAGGCTATTAGAGAATGAGATGAGAACAGGTACTTTACTTGGATAATTTATTTAAATGAGAACTGATAATGGAAGGAGCCAGGGGATCTGAGTTGGCTCCATTACGAGGCATGCATATAGACACCAAAACTAGATGGAAGGCCCTCTGGGGCTTTCTTCTAGGCCACTGCCTCAAAAGATGATGATGGAGGGGATCCCTGGGCGGCGCAGCGGTTTAGCGCCTGCCTTTGGCCCAGGGCGCGATCCTGGAGACCCGGGATCGAATCCCACATCGGGCTCCCAGTGCATGGAGCCTGCTTCTCCCTCTGCCTGTGTCTCTGCCTCTCTCTCTCTCTCTCTGTGACTATCATAAGTAAATTAAAAAAAAAAAAAAAAAAAAAAAAAAAAAAGATGATGATGGAGTCCCTGCACTAGAATCATGAAGGTGATCAGGTTGCAGATTCCTGCATCCCATCTTAGAAACTAAAGTTTATGAGTATGAATTTGAATTTTTACCAGCACACCTGGTTGGCTCTAAATCAGGAATTTTAAACCTGGGGTTCACAGACATACTAGGGGTTCTCAACCTTTAACACATGCAAAAAAATCACCTGGAGAGTGGGATCAAAGGCATCACTGGAATCTAAGCCATACAGATTCTTCAGCAAGTCTGAGGTGAGACAAGGAGCCTGCAGTTTTCATTAGCATCCCAGGTGTCTAATACAGGTAATCCAGGGACCTGAAAATTAGACACCTTGCCTAGGGGATGGATCTCAGGACTTATATGCTCTGTCATCCCCAACCCTCCATCCCATCCCCTGACAACTAATATGCAGAACTCCTGCATATGTGCCTCTGTGTACCATATAAAGAAAGTATTTTTGCTTTTTTCCAATCCCCAAAAGGATTTAAGTCCAGAAAAAAAGGTGAAGACACACTAAGGTAGATGCAGGCCCTTCCTACTGGTTCCAGTACTTCTTCACCTCTGTGTAAGCAATGCAGAAGAAAAAAAAGCGTATCATCCAGCAGCTGCAGAAACTGTTCTCTCAGGTAAGCTGTTTGCTACTCAAATGATGCATTGAGCCCTGTCCCAGCAGAAGCTTGAGGACAGGAGCTCACTGAAAGGCATTTGAGCTCCAGGCTCTAATTCCTTTCTCTCACTGCCCAGCTTTCAGGCATTATTTTAGGGAAGCCAATTTTAAAATCGAATAATACTACTAATAATTTGTTTATATCACTCTCCTATGACTTAAGAGAAAACTGAGCACTGTATCTTTCCGTTTATCCATTGTTTTCACCTGTGTTTGCCCTAGCTCTAATTATATCCTTGTCAGGTTTTGTTGTAGCTTATTTCCTTTTCTGTTTTCAACTTATTTTGTGTTCAAGTGTGTGTGTGGGGGAAGAATGTGCAGATGTTGCTTTTATCTAGCAGTCAAGTCGGTGGGAAAAAAACACAAAACATTTCAAGGCCAGAATTTTTGGAGTAAGTGCCAAGTTACCAACCTAAACTGTCCAAGGATACTGCATAATAGAGGGGGGCAAACGAGCTTTGGAGGCTGCAAGATCTCAGCAGCTGCCTCTTGTGTGACCCTGGGAAGGAAGTGGACACTCTCTGAGCTTCAGTTTCCCTATCTGCACGTAGGCAGATGTCCTTGATCCACTTCTGGAGCGTGGGAGCTGACATTTCCTCATCCTAGCCAATAGGATTCAGTGTGTCTTTTCCCCCTCCCAGGGCATGCTTCCCCACTCCTGGTTATGGAGCCATATCCAGGTTCTTGAGGATTTTGTGTAAAATTGGAGGGATTTACATCATGCACCTCCACAGTAAAGCCCTGTAAGCCTCCATGGCAGGTCTTCTCTTCCAAGTCTGTCCAATTCCCTGCTAATCAGTAGCACCACTTCTTCTCTGCTTCACACAGGGTCCAGAATCACTGGCCTGGCTTTCTGGGTGTCCCCACTTCCCACATCCGCATCCCCTTCCCATCCTCCTCAGTCCTGCAGGCTTCTAAAACCACTGTTCACCTTCTCATTGCTTAGATCCTGTGCCTCCAACTTACAACCATCATGTGCTCAAAAAATGAGGACATCCCCCACTCTCATTAGCCACTTACCTTGGCAAACCAAGCAATTCAGCAGTTAGATACTCTCCATATTAAGCACACTTTTCCTCCTCCTTAATACAGCTTTTTGATGAGTTCATCCTTTATCATGTAACATGTAAACAGTGATAGACTAAAGAGGTCCCCATGGTGAGGGCTACTGCTAGGGCCTCCAGCCACCACAGTGGCTGAGGGAGCAGTATGTCACCAAATCCTTAACTCAGCCGAAGCACATCCCCTGCACACAGGCCAGGGAACCTGGCCTCTGAAGACAAGGGTAAGAAGAGCTGACACATTCCTCACCTGTCAAAGGGGGGAAATAATGTCTGTTCATAGAGTTGCCCTAATGTCTAAGTAATACCTGTAAACCACCCAGACTGAGCATCTTGGCATCAAAAGCTGTTTAAGGAGGGAAACTTGGTTAGACCTCAACTTAGTTTTCACATTGATTCACTTTCCTGGCAAGAATTCTTTTTGCTGGGAATTCCTTTGCTTCCCTTCATTTCTGTTTAATTTTTTAAAAATACTCAGAAAGTCTCTAAGCTTATTCCTGTGAAGCCACATGGCTGAAGTTCATTATCTTCCCTGTTTTCAAGGAGTTGCAGTTCCCTGGGCCTTGATTGTGGTCTGCCTTGGAAAGCACTACTACATTTGGTCTATGATTGGTTTATTATAATCCCAACCTGTCCCGGTTCCTTGCCCTCACTGTCAGTATCCTACATTCTCCATCTAGAGCCTCCTGCTGCTGATGGCCTATGGCCCACACCTCTTCATCTCATTCTACTGGTCTGTTACCACTCATTCCTGGGTTAGACTGACAATTTCCTCAAATCGAGGGAGCCTATAACTCTCACGTTGCCATGCATTTTGCCCCAATATGTCAATTTCCATCACTCATCTGTGGATAATCTCCTTTGTAGTTTAGCATAGAACTGCTAAATTTCATAGGAGATGATAATTTTGAGATCAGCTATGGTTGGTCTTCTTGTTTTCTTCCTCACCCTGCTTCAGCCACACCAGCCTCCTTGCTAGAACATTTTCCCCAGGTACCCATTTGGCCCACACACTTAACCTCTTTCAAGTCTTGACTCAAATGTCATGTTCTTCATGAGGATTTCCCCCCTATGCCCCAGTGCCATCTGGCCTCTTCTCTATTTTTTTTTTTTTTTACTTCTAATAGTGTGTGTGTGTGTGTGTGAGAGAGAGAGAGAGAGAGAGAGAGAGAGAGAAAGGTATATATTTATAGTTGCTTATTCCCACTAGAGTGTAAGCTCCAGGAATGCAAGGATTCGTTCTAAGTATCCCCTATATTGATATATATATTCCTTTCTATATAGTCTATATCTAGAATTAACCCTGGCACATATATATAATATACCCTAGCATATAACAGATTGTATATAGTTTAATGAGTGTATCACTTATTTCAGATAACATACAGGCCTGGAGAGGTGAAAGGTGAAATGAATTATCCAAGGTCACACAGCTACCTGGAGGTAGAATTAGGAAGTTACTTCCAGTCTGTCACAAAGTTCAATGTCTTTTCTCTGCCTCCAGCTGCCTCCATTATTAGCCACAATCCATAGTGCTCTGCTCTCCTAGGGCAGCTCCTAGGACATAGCAAAGGGATGTTCCAAATCTGGCCCTCAGCAAGGATTAAAGAGTATAATGCCTTTAATGTCTTCATTGTCTGTTCTCTATAAAACTACTTCTCTTGCTATGTTTCAGCTATACTGATTTTCCTTCAGCTTTTCAAATCTACCTCAGGACCTTTGCACATACAGTTCTATAGAATGCTATTTGTCCAGCTTCTCCTTTGTCTCCTTTTTCATCCTTCAAGCTTCAACATCACTGTGCTTTCTTGAGAATTTGTCCCTTACTACCACATCAAATAAGTTTCAGTTTTTCTCTTCATAATATTTGTCACTATTTATTTGTGGTTATTTATTAAGCCATTCTCCTCCTGTAGGGCAAGGACCATTTCTACTTTGTGGACCTTTTCACAACTAGTGCCAACAGTGTCTGTAATGAATAAATCAATGAATACATCTATTATCAAATAAAATGCAAAGGATGTAGGGATTATTAGGTCTTCTTTCATATTAGCTATCATAGCCACTTTTTGAACACATAACATATAAAGAAGCAACTACCAGTGGGTAAAGCCCTACAAGCTAACCATAGGTTGTCTGAGGAGACTTTACAACATATACTATGGTTGTTTATGTTTTTTTGGGTCTGTTTCTAACTTGCCAAGTAGATCCAGGCAAATAGCTTGATATATCTTTAATAGAGTAGAAACCCAAGACCCAGAAAATACATGCTCTATTGTATATGTGTATATATAAACTTATGGGCCCCTACTTATAAATTAAGTTATATCAAGCTGTGATAACACTTACATTTATGTCCAATTCAAGCCTTTCGGGGGTATCTTGTCTAATGTCTGTCTTGTTAGACCCTATTTAATTGGAATTTGAAGCTATGTTAAAAGATCTCTGAATATATATTCATTGAGAACTTATCCAGTGTCTACCTCTGAGAAGAATATAGGAGAGCTCTAAGATAATAGCCCTGTTCTCAAGAAGCAGACTATTTAGTAGGATGAGCACACTTTATACACAAGATGCCACAAATAGGATTACACTCCATAATGGGTGCATTTAGCGGGGTTGACAGTAAGTACAATGGAATTCAGAGGGAGGAAAATGAATGTGTGCTGGAGTCTTAAGGGAAAGGTTTATGAATGAGGTGGCATTTAACTGGACTTTGAAGGATGGGGGAGTATAAATCAAAATATTATTGAGTGCCTACTGTGCATAAGATACTGTACTAAGTCCTAGGCAGATACAAAGAATTATAAGACAGGGTCTCTGCCCTTGGCAAGTTTTTGATCTAGTTGTAAAGACCAGACATAAATTAGTGAAAAGTTAAATAACATTATGAGAGATAAATAGTAGCTTAAGACAACAGCCCCACAGGAGATGTCAGAAGGCTTCGTGTGATTCATTACTCAAAGAATGATGTAGACATTCAAAGTTCTAGGAACTCAAAGAAGGTGGGCTAGGAAGACTTCTCAAAAGACATAGGACTCAGGTTTGTGTTGGAAGGTTGGGTGTGACTGGCCAAGATGATGGGGGATGAAGAAAAGCATTTTTGTGGAGGAAGAGTAGAGAATGAGATCAGCAAAATGCAGAGGCACAGAAGGAAAACCACATGTTAGAGGAAAACTGAATGAACTGGATTGGCTACAGCAGATAAAAAATTGTGACATGGAGTAGTAGTTAGAAGTAAAAGGGGGAGAAAGATGAACACCAGATCATGAAGGCAATGAAAATTATAATATTGTGTTTACATATCACCTTCCCTGCAATTAAGAGACGCTAAAGATTTTGCACAAGTGCATGGTGTTTTTGAATGATTTGTCTGGCAGTCTATGGCTTTGAAAAAAATAGCTCTTTAAGAGTCTGGTACAGAGATCTAAGCATGAGGCTAGAAGGACCGAGCAAGGCTAGTGGTTGCCATTCACTGTGGAAACTAGGTGGATATAAAAGAGAGAAACCGTGAAAGAAAAATCACAAGTTTTCATGGCTGAGTGAATATGGGGTTGAAGAGAGAGTTAGGTCAAATGTGGGTCTTGAATGTTTCATACCTGGAATTCAGAAGTATTTGGTAACACCCACCCACCTACAAACATGCACACTCATTTATTGAGGGTGTGCTATTTGCCAGATGCCGGGCTTAGATGTTGAAAATACAAAGCTGAATTAGACAGGACCCTGACTTCACACTTCTTACAGTTTAAAGTAAGATGACAATCTTACTATAGTCTATAGGCAATTTCAGAGTGCCCAATATCTTCCAGAAACACTAGAAGGCGATATTACAGAGAAATGTAGGAAAGAGGAGGAGGAACTTTAGATTTCAGTCATATGAAAAGGGATGTAGAGCTTTATTTTAGATCCATAGAACTCCAGGTAAGGGTGGGAAATGTCCAGAGGCAAATGTAAGTTTAGAGCTCAATGCAAAACCCAGAGAGGGAAATGTAGATCTGAAAGGGCTTTATTTAAAGTAGCTGTCTCTAAAAGGAAAAAATGTTGAGAGAGACGAGATGGCAGCCAGAGTCTAAACCTTGGACAAAAGTTACATTTAGAATGGACAATTTAGATATCAACTACAATGGGATAAGTATAATCAGAGAAGAGTTGACCAGTGCATATCACTCAAAGTAGAGAGGCTTTAACAACAGTGGGGGTTGCTCTGTAGAGGTCAAGATGGGATGATTAAGGAAAGGTTATGGAAGGTATAGGAACCCTCTGGTCCTATACTTTAGGATCAAAGACTGGATAACCACATCACGAATACCGCAGGAAAAAACCCCAAACTTGGTGGGAAATTGTCTTACATTAATGCTTTCAACTTGGTCTTTCAAAAGTGTAGTTACTAATGACAGCAAAGTATATAAGTTTATAAATGATTTGCTTTTTTATACTAATAAATCAAAGCACATTAATTTATCCAAAGAACAATTGTATATTCACTGACTTGCATTTAGGTATGATTTCTTCAGTGGGAAAGAAAGGTGCCTTACCTGGGAATTGGGCATAACTCCCAGCCTATGGCATGCCTGCCAACATCAGGAGTTCATACAAATATCAATAGCATTGGTGTGTATAGTTGAAAAATGCCAAGTGGGTTCCCATGTAACTCCATATTTCCATCACACAGTGATTCAACAATTCAAGGCCATAGGTTGCGAGCTTCTGAAGGATGGGGAGCATGCTTTGCACGCATGCAAGATCTGATACGATGGTAGGCGCTTGATCATTCTGTATAAGAATGAACTGATGGAGGCCATCAAGAGTACAGTACAATTTCAGTGGAGCAGAAAGAATTTCTTAGTATTTGGCCAGGAAGATGATTAAGAGAAATTGGAAAATAGAAATAAAATAAAAGAGGGTAGCTTTTGCCATAGCTTCCTATCTGTGAATGGTCACTGCATTAGGACATACATCTGTGCTTTGATAAGAGTGACTTAGGTTGGATATAAGAAAGCCCTTCCTGGCAATAAAGGCTGATAGATACTAAACTGAGATTGTCAAAAATAATGTGAATTATAGATCTCTGAAAGTGCTTGAAAGATGAAAGCAATCTGTGTCTGAGGTTTTAACCCTCGTTCTTTCTCCTCAACGATACAGCAATCCTAGCCTCTATCTCAAATTTCTCTCCTTGAAACATGTATCAGAGTGAATTTTCTATTTATGAGAGTTTTGATACTAGCCACCTCTGGGCAACTCTTGGGGACCTAACTCAGTCTATTATGTCTCCTAGAAAATGAAAATGACTTAGTGCATCTGCGCTGAACACTAAGCTGTGAATGTCAGAGAGTCAAGTGCTACTAGCAATGAGCAGTGAGTGTAAGAGGAGATGTGTGTGTGTGTGTGTGTGTGTGTGTGTGTGCGCGCGCGCACTATGTGACTAGTTTAGCCTTTCCTTCATTCAGAGGGCTAATGTGTTTGCTCTCTCTTCCTCACAGGAAGACCCAGCATCACTGCTTATTGTGAACCGTAACTTTTATTTTTCATCCAAATATGCCAGGTCTGGAAATCATGGACACAAGTCCATTATACTTCACTTTCCCCAACTCTTACCTGCCCTACTGTCTGTTTACCTTCATCCACTGATGTATCACTGTGCACTGTGGCCCAACATTTACTACAGGCATTGCTGGAACCTTTAACAGTGGTTGTCTTCACTTGACAAGTGGCACTGTGCTGAGAAAAGGGTCAGAGAAATTTGAACACAAATTTTTGCCCTCTACCACTTGGTCTCATTCTGGATGCTCTCTCTTCATTTCTTCTGTAAGCTTTCTGCTCGCTTTTCCATTCTGTTGTATCTCCCAAATCCATATTCAAAGATGCTTTGAACATAACCCAAATACTACCAGAGCTAATTGTGATTGCACATGGATTTTGTTATATGACATAGATTTTCTTCTAGCCTGAATATTTCAAATTGACCTATGAAAGGTAAAAGGAATTGGTATGTGATTATTTTCCCCAGCCTCCCCTCCTCTCTCTTTGGTTCCCGTTGAGGGGAATACTTTTTTTCTCGTCCCCAATTGTGACTACTTTTATTCCCTGTCCCTGTACCCTTATTTAAACCTAACATATTGATGAATTCTAATCCATGCTCAGTATTCATTAGCAGAAACTACAGCTCAGTTCAGTACAGGTGGGTATGAATTCATAGGATTCCCTAGAGGCTGGAGGCAGTGAGATGCAAAGACAGAAACGGGGAGGAAAAATGACATTAAGAACTGATTTGAATGCCCTGTGCACGTGGGGCATAGTTTTGTCAAGTGGGAGAAAGGGGGCATCTTGAGACATGATCCAGGAAAGTCTCCTAGCTTAGCAGGATTCAGTGGTGGTAGTATATGGCATGGATTCCAAGGAAGGTAGGGAATCATGATGGAAAGAATGTAAGCTTGCAGTCAAGCTGTCTGGTTCAACTCCTAGCTGCAGATCTTACCAGCTGCTTGGTCTTGGGCACGACTCTTACTGATGTGAACAGTTTCCTTTAAAATGGGGATAGTAGTAGTTCCTATCTTACAAGGCTTGGGGAAGAAACTAGAGAAAGCTTATAAAAACATTCAACACAATGCCTAGAATATAGAAAGTAATCAATAAGTAGTAGCTATCATTATGTGTTGTCCCCTTTACTATTGTCTCCCTGTAATCAGCAATTTATGACTATTATTTCTTCAGCAATCTCTGTGACAAGTTCTTAGTTCATGGAAATAATATTTGAAACCAATCATTAGCCTTAGAAAAGGAGTAAAGACAAGGACAATTTGTCCCTTAGATAATTCTAATAATTCTGGATTGATAACAATTTATTATGTTTTCTACATTATCTACTGTTGATTCGTCTCAGTTATATCTTAGTTGTTACATGTATATAGATATGTGTGTGTGTGTGTCTATGTATGTATGCAACATACATAACAGGATGATGTGTGAAATGTTTCCTATCATGTCAGGATCTCTGCAGTTGGAAACTGGGTAGGTGGGTTTAGCTCACAGGTGTCAGAGCTGGAGGACCAAGGGGTGGAAGAGGTCAGGCCTGAGCTGGATCTTCTTTATCAGAAGGTTGTACTGTGGGTAGGCTCATAAGACACTCTGAAGGACTCACACCTGTGTCTGAGGAGAAATAGCACACAACTAGAAGCCCACTGCATGGAGAGCTTCAGTGGCCAATCTGTGTGAGTTAGAGAAATAGCCGCAAGTGGTGGAGAAAGGACTATAGCAGTGATCAGCCATGTAAGGAACACTTGTTCTCCTCTCTCTCCTTCCTCCCCACTCCAGAATTATTGGAAGAGTCAGGATTTGCAGAGTTAAGGCATAGGAATATCTCAGTCAGGTCATAGCCTCAAGTCCTAGCCTGTGATGTGCTAAATTGTTCCCCCCAAATATGTGTTCCCTAACCCCCAATACTTCCAGATGTGATATTATTTGGAAGGAGGTCATTGTGGTAGGCTCTAAAAAGAAAAGGGGAAATTTGGGGGGATTCCTGGGTGGCTGGGGGATCCCTGGATGGCTCAGAGTTTCAGCGCCTGCCTTTGGCCCAGGGCGTGATCCTGGAGTCCCGGGATCGAGTCCCATGTCGGGCTCCTGGCATGGAGCCTGCTTTTCCCTTTACCTGTGTCTCTGCCTCTCTCTCTCTCTCTCTCTCATCATGAATAAATAAGTAAAATCTTAAAAAAAAAAGAAGAAAAGGGGAAATTTGGACACAGGCATACACAGAAGGAGGGTGGTGTGAAAAGACAGAAGAGCACCATGTGAAGACTGGAGTGATCTACCTAAGCCCAGGAACATCTGGGGCCCCCAGCAGCTGAAAGATCCAAGAAGTCCTCCCCTAACACTCTCAGGCAAAGCATGCCCCTGACATCTTGAGTTTGGACTTGAGCCTCTAGAACTGTGAGACAATAACGTTTCTGTTATTCTAAGCCACCCAGGTTGGGGTACTTTGCTACAGCAGCCCTAGGAAACGAATATGTGGCTCAGTGAAGGGAGAAAAGGAGCCATGATTTAAGTCCATTGAAACTTGAAACTGGGCTGCATTTGAGAGCCAAAAATGACCAGAAATTTAAGGAACCTGCCTAAAATCTTATTAAGGATATGCTAAGTTATTAGGAAAAAGAGGTTCTACAGAGCAAGATGAAAGCAGTGACTGGAAAAAATACAATTATTTTATGTATACACCCCACTGAGTTCTGACTGCTCAATAAACCAGTTACACACAGATTCAAACATTCTCTGCCCACCAGATGCTTGGGAACTTTGCCAGGATTACTCTCAGGCTGCATGCTTGTTGCCATGACAATGTAGGTAAGAAACAATCTTATAACTTGTCCAGCTTCTAGACTAGAACCAGTGGTACTTCTAAATGCTCTAATCACTGATGTTTTGTGATTAAATCTGATGTTTAATGATGATCCCTTGGGACTGAATTCTGAGGAAGCTCCGAGGGTTATAATGGAACTCCCTCAATGTAAGAGCCATTTCATAGACAGCTATTTCCTCTAAGCAGAGGAAGGATTCCCTTTCACATCTTGCCTTTGTCTCTAGATTAGTACAAGGAAGCTCCACACCCAAGAGAATCTCCATCGTAGTTTAATTCCAGGTGGCCTCCATCAAGCTCTACCTGGGTAATGGGCTTTGTTCTCCATCCCCTGTACATCCCACTGAGCTGCCCCGTTACGTTTATGCATACTCCCAAGAGAATGTGGGCTGCAAGATGGGTTTCTGGGGCCACCAAGGATTTCTTCCCTGTTCCCTCCTGGAGACTGAAAGCAGGGAGGAAAGAGTTTTGGCAGGTTGGGAAGTCCGTTATGTTCATCCTGCTGGACCTCAGCAGGGGCTTATTGCTGTAATTAGCACTTCCTCTCTCTCAGGGAAGCAAGGGCAGCTCAGCCATGGCTTCCTCATTACGAACTTTTGTTTTCTTTGCCTTATGGGAGATGGAATTAATTAGTTATTTTCCAACTTCTTTGATAAACTAGATGGTTCTTGTTGGTATGCCTGGGCATGACAGCATTGGTGTTTTTGGAAATGGTGGCAGCCTTAGAAGAGGAGGCATTGAAGGATACAGTAAGGGATATAAGGATGGCTAGGAGGCAGATGGAGACATCGGTCTGGGCTCATCTGGGTGTTGTGGTTCCCAGAAAAGAGAGGGCATCATGAGGGGTGTGACCAGGCAAAAGGGAACTCTGCTAGTTATAAGTCTGCTGCCCTTTAACATTTATCTCCCAGCATCCCAGATACTCTTGGTGGGAAAGCAGATTTCTTCCTTTTAACACCTAGTCCTTGTCTCCACTGCAGTTGGGCCCTGGGTGTTGATCCTGGGACATTTATTTCTGCTCATCAGTTGCCTCCGCTGGGGATACAGGAAAGGAAAAATGGAATCTAGGATTAAAGAGGTCTATTTCCTTTCGGTAAAGCAAGCTATGGGGAGCAGGGGCATTGCTAGATGCTTATGTCTCTAGCATTTGAAGAAAATCCTTTATAAGTCAGACCCTGCTGACCAATTTCCCTTTTCTAAAATCCATGTTCCTTGGCTTCTGGGATTCCACACTTGTCTGGTTTAACTCTCCTCTCTTGGGCTGGTTCTTTTCCATTTCCTTCTCTGGTGCCTCTTCCTCTACATGTCCCTTAGATGCTGATGTTTCTCCAGACTTATTCTTAGCCTTCTGCCATTCTTTCTTTCTGAGTTATTTCAGTCATTTCATGACTGATGACTTTCAAATCTATGTTTCCACACTTTCAAAACTGTTTCCTGGGCTCCAGGCTCAGAAATCTTACTTCTTACTAGAGTTATCTTCATCTGTATGTTATTCAGACACATCAAATAGAAAACATCTGAAGTACTCTGTTCATTGCCACTCTTCAAACAGCTTCCTCTCTTCTACTGCCCCACAGTCTACTAGTTAGCAAAACCAGAAATGTAGAAGTCTTTCTTAACTCCATCCTCTGCCTCATTGCATATCTAACCAATCACCAAGTCCTAACAATGCCACTATCTAAATGTAAACCCACTGTTTATTTATAGGGAAAGCACAGAGAAGGAAGATCCATGGAAGGAGAACTCAAATTACATACTATGGTAAGGTTGGCAAACTAAAGCTAATGGGCTGGCTACTAATTTTATAAATAAAATATTATTGGAACACTGTCATGCCCTTCATTTCTGTGTTGTTTCTAGCTATGTTTACAAATAATCTTTATAGAAAATATTTACTGACCTCTGTTTTATTGTTTTTTCAACAATCCAGCTCTGGCCCCACATTTGCAGACCTCCTTACAAAATAATTCAGAAATCATCTACTGTAAGTCTACCATTTCCCCTGGTAGCATTGGGATGGGGTGGTTGAGGCAGCAAGGTGTCCCCCACAACCAAAATGAATGTCTCCCACAATGATAGCACTTATCAAAACATTCTTTACACACGTTTCAGGACATCTGAAACTTATAATTGTGTCTATCTTGGTACATCTCCATTGATGTTTTAGAAACTTAATGAGGTATTCATCTCCCCTCATAGACTGACATCCCAGGCACTACCAAGCTGGCTCACTTTAACTTGGTTCTGATCTTATCAGAATGTTGTATTGACCTCCTATCTGGTCTTCCTGCCTCAAGTCCTGCTTCTCTTCAAATCATCCTCCACCATGTAGATAGAATTATCTTTTCTAAATGCATATTTGATGATGCTACTTACCTGACAAGCCACATTGCAGGATTTAGAGACTTTACGGTATGTTCAGCACTCTGCAAAATTGTTTACCAGCCTTTTCAAATCTGGGCTAAACTCTCCAATTGCTTCTCAAGAATTTATTTTCTAGATCCAGCCTTGTTTTTGGCTTTATATCCTGTCCCTCACTCTCTCTTTTTATACTCCAGTCATATTTCTCCTCTTTCGATTTCTAGATGTGCCAAGCTTTTCTATTCTGGGTCTTCACTAATTATCTTTCTCTGTGAAGAACACTTTTCCTTCCCCCTTGTTCCAACCTGGCTAACTTCAACTCCACCTTCAAGTATCAGTATAAACTTCAGTTTCTCAGCTAGGCTTTATCTGTTCCCAACATAAGATTAATCACACCCAATCTCCCTGTACTTCCCTTATCATCACATTAATCATTCTTATGTTACCACTTGTTCAATTATCTGTAAGTTTCATAAAGACAGAGATCATGACTAGCTCATATCCCTTAAGCCTAAGTAGCAATTAGTAAGCAGTCAAATATTTATTGAGTAAATAAATAGTTGAATGAATGTATGAGTGCATGAAAGAATGTATGAGTGCATGAAAGAAAGCTTTCCTATACTCCTCCTTATCCCCTAGTTTCTCATCTAACTGGTAACTAAATCCGGGGCATTCTAATTTTCCCATCTCTCATATGCTTCCTTTTCTATCTAATTCCTGGACTATGACGATAATCTCCTGTTTGCCTGCAGTATGGTGTCTTAATCTCCACAGAGACATCTGAAATAAACACCTATGTCTTTTTCTTTCTGGCCCACAGTATAAACTCAAAATCTTCTTGCTTGTTTGATCAATTTCTGCAGCCCCATTTCTTGCCCATCCTTCCCCATGACCTCTGCCCTAGCAACACTGAATTCCTTGGAGTTCTTCAGAATATGCTAGGATATATCATGCCTTCCAGCTTTTCCTTAGCTTCCCTCTATATTTAGCACATACTACCCCATTTTGTGCACCTGGAAAAAGCTTGTGTACTTTTCAAGACTTAGTTCAAGGATACATCTCTGCAGCTCATCTGAACTCTCCTTTCTCTGTGTCCCAGATGAATAAATGTCTATCACAGCACCAATACTACTTTTTTGTATGCATTTGTTTGTCCTGGCCTTTCCCACTCTTGGGGATAGAGGTCATATCTGAATCATGTTTATATTCCCAGCAACTAGCCCAAGGTTGGCACTTTTTTTTTTTTTTTTTTTTTTTTTTGCTGAAAAAGTGGGATGAATGAATATGATGTCTAACATTTCTGCTAGCTACAATATTCCATGCATCGAAGAACTGGTCCAAGATTTTCAGCACATTGAACCAGTATCCTGGGAGAAATTTCTAAAATCACTATGAACTCCTTTTCCCTGTTTTGAAAGCCTGCGCAGCCTAAGTTTGAGCTCATCATGGCATATATTGCTATTGTGAACACCACAATCTATTTGATGGGGCCTCCCTTTCTGTTGACTCTTGATAGAGCCTTGCTTGAAAGGTATAGTCTAGAGCCCATTTCTACCTTTTAACGATACATATCTTTTTTTTTCCCTCCCAACCTCCTAGAAAGAGGAAGCTAAGTGGTGGAGGGTTCCAAAAGGAGCCAAGTTTGGTGAAGAAGGAGATTTCCATGTGTTGGCATCACATCAGATCAGCTATAGCAAAGATGCAGGGTGCAATGCAATGGTGGGATGGAAGGGGATGGAAAATAACAAGGGTCATGAGGGAAATTCTAGAGAGACTCACCAGGCTGTAGAACTGGCCTTGCCAGTAGTCAAATTATGCCATAAACGTTGGTCCAGTCTAAGATGCTAAAATCACATTCTGAGAAGCTCAGTGTACAAGGAGAGGGAGCAGTGGGAGTTCTCAGGGCACAGCAATCCAGGATCTTGGGAGCAGAGCTCTTCTTCCCTGCTTCTACAAAACAAAGCACTGTGACTGAAATATGATGTGAAAGTTTATCCAGCCACCCCTCCTATTTGGAGGAAAAGATCAGAGCTCCAATCCCAGTGGGACCCTAGAGGGCAAACTAGGAATTGGGCCCGGAAGGGGTGGGGGGAATTGTCTTCCTAGAAGCATAGCAGTTGATATGGGCATCTGAGCACTCACTAAAGGAACATGGGGGGCTAGAGACTAAACCTAGACTCCACTTACTGGTAGAGACAGCACTCAGATATTACAATCTTTGTTACTCAATGGTTAAGGATGGGGTAGGTCAGCCCAAAGCTTGGAGTTCTTTAGAATATTTGTGAACAGGGGCACCTGGGTGCCTCAGTGGTTGAGTGTCTGCCTTTGGCTCAGGTGGTGATCCTGGGGTCCTGGGATTGAGTCTCACATCGGGTTCCCCACGGGGAGCCTGCTTCTCCCTCTGCCTATGTCTCTGACTCTCTCCCTGCGTCTCTCATGAATAAATAAATGAAATATTTTTTAAAAGAATATTTATAAACAGAATTTTAACTTTCAAAGTTTTAAAAACTTATGGCCATAGGCACACAATCACAAACAATGAAATGTAAATTTACATTCAGGGATCCAATAGTCATTAGGGTCCATCAAGCTAGAATTAAGTAGCTTTAAAATATTTTAAAATAAAATAATCCATCCTGGTGAAGTATGGTTAGACACCTAGACCTTCTAATGTACTACAGATTTTGCTTTGATCCAACCCTTATGGAAAAAAAAATTGAAAATTCATGTTAAGCCCCTTAAAAAATATATTAGTGCTAACTCAGCTCTCATTTCTGTCTTTCTCCTCTTCTTAATACTGTCCAGGTTTTTATTTGGTTATTGATTTTTCTCCAAGGGACCATATGTCTAAGGGAAATTGACTACCTTCCTACCATCATGGATAGGCTCCGATTGACTCAAGTCAAGCCAATAAAAGAATCTGAACCCCTGGTCCACAGTCATTGATTAGGACCTATATTCCAATCAGGATGAGTGTCAAAACTCTTATTGAGATGCAGGGACAGAAAGGTACTCTCCCATGAGGTGTAAGTGAGAACACCTGTAGCCTTGACTGTGGCTGGTACCATCCTACAACCATGGGGAAAGTCAGTCAAGATAGAGTTGCCTTTGTGGTTGACAGATGACAGAGAGAGAGAGAGAATGGATCCCTGACTACATCACTGAATCTCCGGATCAGTCAACCTGAAAGCTGGTCTGTTTCTGGAATTCTAATATACATGTGACAACAAAATTGCTTTATTTTTAAGCCAGTTTGACTTTTGTTTTCTGCTATTTGCCACTGAAAGCCTGCTAACTTTGACCCAGTAATTTCACTTCTAGGAATCTATTCTAATGAAATAATCATAAATTCATAGAAAATACTTATATACCATTATTTATAAGAGAGAAAAATACGAAACAGCATGCATAAATGTCCCCAAATGGGTGAAGGTTAAATAAATTATATTGTACTTATAGGAAGGAATTTTATGAAACTATTACAAATCATGTTTCTGAAGCATATTTAATGACCCTGGAAAATGCTCACAGTATAAAGTATAAAAAGTAGGATGTAAAATTGGATTCAAATAATGCAATCCCATTATCTTATTTACATATAGAGAGATTAAAACCAAAATATTGACCATTGTTTATGGGTAATTTTTATTACCCTCTTTATGGGTTCTGAACATTTAATATTTTGAAATGTGCACACATAACTTTTATAATCAGAAAAAAACTAATAAATATTACCAATATTTTTATAGTTTTGACTCTACCAGAGACCCCAAAGGGTATTAACATATGCTAATTTTTTATTTTGCTGAGGCGTATATTCGAATCATGCCCTGGGAGACTAGTGTCCGGGAATGCATTTCTAAACTCTGCTACCCTTCCAAAGGCCAGACCTTTTATGGAGTTCAGGCCTGGAGCTCAGTATTTTGCAGAGGAGAAATCAAAATGCTCTGGGAAATGACTCACCCACAGCCAGACTGTGATACAGTCACAAAGAAACAGTTTGGAGTTAGGGCCATCTGCCTCTTCAATCAGGGGCTTAATCCTCAAGGTAGCTTATTACCACTTAGAACTATTTTCCCCCAGACTGGTGTTGGGGCACCATCCTACACCTAGATGGCCCTACTACCATTGTCCTTCCAGTACAATCCCAGCAGGACAAGTCCTAGTACCTAAAGTCTGGGAACAGCCACCCCTATTTCTCCATTCTCATCCAGAAATGGTCATATGAACAGGTAATATTTCCTCCTTAAAAGATTCAGATCCTAGGGCTTGTGTGCGAGAAGCAGGATCCCCTCTTCCCCTCCCCTCCCCTCTCTTCCCTTCCCTTCCCCTCCCCTTTCTCCTATCTCTTCCCCTGCTTTTCTTCCTAGTTCTTTTTTGAGTATCTTTAATGACTCAGGTTTTCAGGGCATCTGGGTGTCTCAGCGGTTGAGCATCTGTCTTTGGCTCAGGGTATAATCCTGGGTCCTGGGATTGAGTCCCACATTGGAGTTCCCACAAGAAGCCTGCTCCTTCCTTTGCCTATGTCTCTGCCTCTCTCTCTGTTCTCTCATGAACAAATAAATAAAATCTTAAAAAAAAAACAACCCACTTAGGTTTTCACAAGCATACCATTGCAGAGTAAGATGTCCACCTTTTCCATTTTTCCCAATGACACAGGCATCTGACTGACCAAGTCCTTTCTCCCTGATGGACTCCTGGCTTTGGCACTGGCTCATCTTCTTAGTAATCATCCCCTCATTGGAGCATAGGCATTTGGAGCCTCTTTTCTAGTTTTGACTTCTCCTAGATAAGGAACTTTTTCCATGAGAAAAAAGGCTGAGGCTACCTTCAGCTAAAACCCATTGTGAGATTAGGTTGATTATGCTGTTTCATGCTGGTCTTCTCAAAGCCAACACCTCTATGCCTCCACAGTTTCTTTCTCTTTCAGGACTATCATGTGCAAATTATCACCCTGTTTATTCTCTAGCCTGGTCATAACCAGTTGTGCCAAGAGGTCACCTCACCTCACCTCCCTTGTTTACCCTAAATTCTCAGTGTTAGTAGTATTCCTTAATGAGGAGACACATTTTATTTTATTTTATTTTTTATTTTATTTTATTTTTTATTGGTGTTCAATTTGCCAACATATAGAATAACACCCAGTGCTCATCCCATCAAGTGCCCCCCTCAGTGCCCGTAACCCCGTCACCCCCACCCCCCGCCCACCTCCCTTTCTACCACTCCTTGTTCATTTCCCAGAGGAGACACATTTTAGCCAGGAGCAAGATAATGAGCCATTCATCTTACATGCTCAGAGGGCTTCTTCATTCCTGAGATGAGCCTCTTCCAGGAGGGAAATGAGTCCTGGAGGAATAGGAATCCAGAGCACAACACTGTGGGGACCTGCATCAAGGATGGCACTAGACAGAGCAGGAGCCAGCCTCCCTGAGAGCCAGTGCCAGGTCTTGCTCACTTTGCTTTTTAACGTGGTACCAATCACAGAGCTGGATGCACAGAAGTTAGCCTCATTCAGCCTCCATCCAACACTCCTTTTAAGAAGAAGTAGTTTGTAGATTAAACAAACTCCTATGTGTGCATTTATGAGTCGTATCTTTGAGAAGCTGCCTTAGAAAAGTGAACCCTGACTGCGCTATGGACATTGTTAGCATATCTATGACCTCAGCTAAAGTAAATGGCAATGCTTTTTATCTTTGGGCCCTTCCTGTCCTTCAATCTCTCCCTATAAAATCAGGCACAATCACACACACTGCCTTTCCTCTGTGTGTAAGGATGTGGACTTGCATTCTGCAGTGATGTGGACCACAGATCGGAGTTTACAGCTAGCCGTATTCCACTACCTGGCTCAGAGTTCCCGTGATCATGTGTGCCATGTGACTCATCACACTTCTTACAGTTATCTAACTGCTGCACTCCCTGCTCACTGCCCCCACTCCCGCCAGACCTGCTGACAGTGCTGGGCCCATTTCTATTGTGAATGGGTCATTGCACCGTTGATGCCCAGCTTCTCCAGATCTCAAAGACTAAAGAGAACTTCTGAGACTTTGAAACCTCCCACTCCCAAAGATTCAACTCACAATTTATTGAGTGCCTTTTATATGCCAGGCTCAGTGCAAGATGTTTTCATTTATCTCATCTTGCAGATTGTTCAGTAGCTATTATTATTATTCCATTCTATAGATGAACAAACTGATGACTTGAAAAGTTAATGGACTTGCTCAAAAATCACCTGGCTAATGGTAGAATGTGATTCAAATGAAGACTGGCTTGACCCCAGAATAGTACTCTTCTCAGGGCGTGCTGTGGGTCTATAGTCCTGTTAAAGAAAATGATCTCATATTTGAACTTTTTCTACATGAGAAGATTTTATGCCTCATATTCCAGGAGATAGAGGAGTTCCAAGAATGTGTGGATGAGAAGAGAAGTGGTGGTGATGGTGGGGGCTGGGGACACACATTTGAATCTCATTCCTATTCTGTTTCTCCCTTTCCTCCTGCATTCTGTCTCATTTTCAAAGGGGGAAAAGGAGTCAGTGTTGTGTAGTGATTAAGAGCAAAGTCTTTGGATTCAGGTTGATGGATTTGAATCCTGGCTTTATCACTATGTGACTTTGGAAAGATACTTATCCTGAGTCTCAGTTTTTCTCATCGGTAAAATACGTATAATAATGAGATCTTTTTCATAAGTTTGTGATAGTAAAATACAATAGTACATGTACAGAAATTACTTGCTGCATAAAAAATGCACAAGTTGGCCATTTGTATTACTAATAACTAGTAGCTAGAATGAGTATGCAAATTGGTGCAATTACTTTGGAGAACAATTTGGTGATGAGTAGAGAAGTTGAAGATGTACATCTCCTATGACCCAGCAACTGTTCTCCTAGGCATATAGTCACATACATATATAGCAATGCGCATAGCAGCAGCATCCATAATGACAAAGATTTGAAAATAATCTATGCGTTTGTTAGTGGAAGAATGAATGAATCATGATATAGTCAAACAATGAAATACTATACATCAGTGAAAATAAATGAACTAACGTTATGCAAATCAATATGATACATTTCGTGAATGTAATGCTGAGGGAAAACTAAAACAAAAAGTTGTAGAAGAATATGTTGAGTTTAAAAAATGCAAAAGAGAGGGGAGGAGCAAGATGGCGGAAGAGTAGGGTCCCCAAATCACCTGTCTCCACCAAATTACCTAGAAAACCTTCAAATTATCCTGAAAATCTATCAATTCGGCCTGAGATTTAAAGAGAGACCAGCTGGAATGCAACAGTGAGAGGAGTTCGCGCATCTATCAAGGTAGGAAGACGGGGGAAAAGAAATAAAGGAACAAAGGCCTCCAAGGGGGAGGGGCCCCGCGAGGAGCCGGGCTGAGGCCGGGGCGAGTGTCCCCAGGACAGGAGAGCCCCGTCCCGGAGGAGCAGGAGCTGCACCGACCTTCCCGGGTGGAAAGGGGCTCGTGGGGAGGTGGAGCAGGACCCAGGAGGGCGAGGATGCCCTCGGGCTCCCGGGGACACTAACAGACACCTGCGCCCCGGGAGAGTGCGCCGAGCTCCCTAAGGGCTGCAGCGCGCACGGGGGACCCGGAGCAGCTCGGGGGGGCTCGGGCGGCGGCTCCGCGGAGGGGGCTGCGCGGCCCCGGGAGCAGCTCGGAGGGGCTCGGGCAGAGGAAGAGGCTCCGTGCAGAGGGGGCTGCGCGGTTCCAGGAGCAGCTCGGAGTGGCTCGGGCGGCAGCTCCGCGGAGGGGGTTGCGCGGCCCGGGAGCGCGAATCCAACAGCGCAGGCCCCGGAGCACAGGGCGCCGGGACACAGCCCAGGATCCGGCCTCCCCCGGGACAGGCAGAGGCCGGGAGGGCCCAGGACAGCGAGGACGCTCCTGCCCCAGCTGAGCAGATCAGCGGCCCCGCCCAGGAGCCTCCAGGCCCTGCAGACGGAGAGCTCCGGAGTTCCTGCGGGGGCTGAATCCAGGTTTCCAGAGCTGCCCCGCCACTGGGGCTGTTGCTCCTGCGGCCTCAGGGGGTAAACAACCCCCACTGAGCCCTGCACCAGGCAGGGGCACAGCAGCTCCCCCAACTGCTAACACCTGAAAATCAGCACAGCAGGCCCCTCCCCCAGAACACCAGCTAGACGGACAACTTCCAGGAGAAGCCAAGGGACTTAAAGTACACAAAATCAGAAGATACTCCCCGGTGGTTCTTTTTTTTTTTTTTTTTTTTTTTTTTTTTTTGCTTTTTGATTTGTTTCCTTCCCCCACCCCCTTTTTTTTCTCCTTTCTATTTCTTTCTCTTTTTCTTCTTTTTTTTTTCGTTTTTTTTTTCTCTTTCTCTTTTCTTTCCTTCTTTCTCTCCTCTCTTTTTCTCTTTTTCCCAATACAACTTGCTTTTGGCCACTGCACTGAGCAAAATGACTAGAAGGAAAACCTCACCTCAAAAGAAAGAATCAGAAACAGTCCTCTCTCCCACAGAGTTACAAAATCTGGATTACAACTCAATGTCAGAAAGCCAATTCAGAAGCACTATTATACAGCTACTGGTGGCTCTAGAAAAAAGTATAAAGGACTCAAGAGACTTCATGACTGCAGAATTTAGAGCTAATCAGGCAGAAATTAAAAATCAATTGAATGAGATGCAATCCAAACTAGAAGTCCTAACGACGAGGGTTAACGAGGTGGAAGAACGAGTGAGTGACCTAGAAGACAAGTTGATAGCAAAGAGGGAAACTGAGGAAAAAGACAAACAATTAAAAGACCATGAAGATAGATTAAGGGAAATAAACGACAGCCTGAGGAAGAAAAACCTACGTTTAATTGGGGTTCCCGAGGGCGCCGAAAGGGACAGAGGGCCAGAATATGTATTTGAACAAATTCTAGCAGAAAACTTTCCTAATCTGGGAAGGGAAACAGGCATTCAGATCCAGGAAATAGAGAGATCCCCCCCTAAAATCAATAAAAACCGTTCAACACCTCGACATTTAATAGTGAAGCTTGCAAATTCCAAAGATAAGGAGAAGATCCTTAAAGCAGCAAGAGACAAGAAATCCCTGACTTTTATGGGGAGGAGTATTAGGGTAACAGCAGACCTCTCCACAGAGACCTGGCAGGCCAGAAAGGGCTGGCAGGATATATTCAGGGTCCTAAATGAGAAGAACATGCAACCAAGAATACTTTATCCAGCAAGGCTCTCATTCAAAATGGAAGGAGAGATAAAGAGCTTCCAAGACAGGCAGCAACTAAAAGAATATGTGACCTCCAAACCAGCTCTGCAAGAAATTTTAAGGGGGACTCTTAAAATTCCCCTTTAAGAAGAAGTTCAGTGGAACATTCCACAAAAACAAGGACTGAATAGATATCATGATGACACTAAACTCATATCTCTCAATAGTAACTCTGAATGTGAACGGGCTTAATGACCCCATCAAAAGGCGCAGGGTTTCAGACTGGATAAAAAAGCAGGACCCATCTATTTGCTGTCTACGAGAGACTCATTTTAGACAGAAGGACACCTACAGCCTGAAAATAAAAGGTTGGAGAACCATTTACCATTCGAATGGTCCTCAAAAGAAAGCAGGGGTAGCCATCCTTATATCAGATAAACTAAAATTTACCCCAAAGACTGTAGTGAGAGATGAAGAGGGACACTATATCATACTTAAAGGATCTATTCAACAAGAGGACTTAACAATCCTCAATATATATGCCCCGAATGTGGGAGCTGCCAAATATATAAATCAATTATTAACCAAAGTGAAGAAATACTTAGATAATAATACACTTATACTTGGTGACTTCAATCTAGCTCTTTCTATACTCGATAGGTCTTCTAAGCACAACATCTCCAAAGAAACGAGAGCTTTAAATGATACACTGGACCAGATGGATTTCACAGATATCTACAGAACTTTACATCCAAACTCAACTGAATACACATTCTTCTCAAGCGCACATGGAACTTTCTCCAGAATAGACCACATACTGGGTCACAAATCGGGTCTGAACCGATACCAAAAGATTGGGATTGTCCCCTGCATATTCTCAGACCATAATGCCTTGAAATTAGAACTAAATCACAACAAGAAGTTTGGAAGGACCTCAAACACGTGGAGGTTAAAGACCATGCTGCTAAAAGATAAAAGGGTCAACCAGGAAATTAAGGAAGAATTAAAAAGATTCATGGAAACTAATGAGAATGAAGATACAACCGTTCAAAATCTTTGGGATGCAGCAAAAGCAGTCCTAAGGGGGAAATACATCGCAATACAAGCATCCATTCAAAAACTGGAAAGAACTCAAATACAAAAGCTAACCTTACACATAAAGGAGCTAGAGAAAAAACAGCAAATAGATCCTACACCCAAGAGAAGAAGGGAGTTAATAAAGATTCGAGCAGAACTCAACGAAATCGAGACCAGAAGAACTGTGGAACAGATCAACAGAACCAGGAGTTGGTTCTTTGAAAGAATTAATAAGATAGATAAACCATTAGCCAGCCTTATTAAAAAGAAGAGAGAGAAGACTCAAATTAATAAAATCATGAATGAGAAAGGAGAGATCACTACCAACACCAAGGAAATACAAACGATTTTAAAAACATATTATGAACAGCTATACGCCAATAAATTAGGCAATCTAGAAGAAATGGACGCATTCCTGGAAAGCCACAAACTACCAAAACTGGAACAGGAAGAAATAGAAAACCTGAACAGACCAATAACCAGGGAGGAAATTGAAGCAGTCATCAAAAACCTCCCAAGACACAAGAGTCCAGGGCCAGATGGCTTCCCAGGGGAATTTTATCAAACGTTTAAAGAAGAAACCATACCTATTCTCCTAAAGCTGTTTGGAAAGATAGAAAGAGATGGAGTACTTCCAAATTCGTTCTATGAGGCCAGCATCACCTTAATTCCAAAACCAGACAAAGACCCCACCAGAAAGGAGAATTACAGACCAATATCCCTGATGAACATGGATGCAAAAATTCTCAACAAGATACTGGCCAATAGGATCCAACAGTACATTAAGAAAATTATTCACCATGACCAAGTAGGATTTATCCCTGGGACACAAGGCTGGTTCAACACCCGTAAAACAATCAATGTGATTCATCATATCAGCAAGAGAAAAACCAAGAACCATATGATCCTCTCATTGGATGCAGAGAAAGCATTTGACAAAATACAGCATCCATTCCTGATCAAAACTCTTCAGAGTGTAGGGATAGAGGGAACATTCCTCGACATCTTAAAAGCCATCTATGAAAAGCCCACAGCAAGTATCATTCTCAATGGGGAAGCACTGGGAGCCTTTCCCCTAAGATCAGGAACAAGACAGGGATGTCCACTCTCACCACTGCTGTTCAACATAGTACTGGAAGTCCTAGCCTCAGCAATCAGACAACAAAAAGACATTAAAGGCATTCAAATTGGCAAAGAAGAAGTCAAACTCTCCCTCTTCGCCGATGACATGATACTCTACCTAGAAAACCCAAAAGTCTCCACCCCAAGATTGCTAGAACTCATACAGCAATTCGGTAGCGTGGCAGGATACAAAATCAATGCCCAGAAGTCAGTGGCATTTCTATACACTAACAATGAGACTGAAGAAAGAGAAATTAAGGAGTCAATCCCATTTACAATTGCACCCAAAAGCATAAGATACCTAGGAATAAACCTAACCAAAGATGTAAAGGATCTATACCCTCAAAACTATACAACACTTCTGAAAGAAATTGAGGAAGACACAAAGAGATGGAAAAATATTGGATGGAAAAAAAATCATGGATTGGCAGAATTAATATAGTGAAAATGTCAATGTTACCCAGGGCAATATACACGTTTAATGCAATCCCTATCAAAATACCATGGACTTTCTTCAGAGAGTTAGAACAAATTATTTTAAGATTTGTGTGGAATCAGAAAAGACCCCGAATAGCCAGGGGAATTTTAAAAAAGAAAACCATATCTGGGGGCATCACAATGCCAGATTTCAGGTTGTACTACAAAGCTGTGGTCATCAAGACAGTGTGGTACTGGCACAAAAACAGACACATAGATCAGTGGAACAGAATAGAGAATCCAGAAATGGACCCTGAACTTTATGGGCAACTAATATTCGATAAAGGAGGAAAGACTATCCATTGGAAGAAAGACAGTCTCTTCAATAAATGGTGCTGGGAAAATTGGACATCCACATGCAGAAGAATGAAACTAGACCACTCTCTTTCACCATACACAAAGATAAACTCAAAATGGATGAAAGATCTAAATGTGAGACAAGATTCCATCAAAATCCTAGAGAAGAACACCGGCAACACCCTTTTTGAACTCGGCCATAGTAACTTCTTGCAAGATACATCCACGAAGGCAAAAGAAACAAAAGCAAAAATGAACTATTGGGACTTCATCAAGATAAGAAGCTTTTGCACAGCAAAGGATACAGTCAACAAAACTCAAAGACAACCTACAGAATGGGAGAAGATATTTGCAAATGACATATCAGATAAAGGGCTAGTTTTCAAGATCTATAAAGAACTTATTAAACTCAACACCAAAGAAACAAACAATCCAATCATGAAATGGGCAAAAGACATGAAGAGAAATCTCACAGAGGAAGACATAGACATGGCCAACATGCATATGAGAAAATGCTCTGCATCACTTGCCATCAGGGAAATACAAATCAAAACCACAATGAGATACCACCTCACACCAGTGAGAATGGGGAAAATTAACAAGGCAGGAAACCACAAATGTTGGAGAGGATGCGGAGAAAAGGGAACCCTCATACACTGTTGGTGGGAATGTGAACTGGTGCAGCCACTCTGGAAAACTGTGTGGAGGTTCCTCAAAGAGTTAAAAATAGACCTGCCGTACGACCCAGCAATTGCACTGTTGGGGATTTACCCCAAAGATACAAATGCAATGAAACGCCGGGACACCTGCACCCCGATGTTTCTAGCAGCAATGGCCACGATAGCCAAACTGTGGAAGGAGCCTCGGTGTCCAACGAAAGATGAATGGATAAAGAAGATGTGGTTTATGTATACAATGGAATATTACTCAGCTATTAGAAATGACAAATACCCACCATTTGCTTCAACGTGGATGGAACTGGAGGGTATTATGCTGAGTGAAGTAAGTCAGTCGGAGAAGGACAAACATTATATGTTCTCATTCATTTGGGGAATATAAATAATAGTCAAAGGGAATATAAGAGAAGGGAGAAGAAATGTGTGGGAAATATCAGAAAGGGAGACAGAACGTAAAGACTGCTAACTCTGGGAAACGAACTAGGGGTGGTAGAAGGGGAGGAGGGCGGGGGGTGGGAGTGAATGGGTGACGGGCACTGGGGGTTATTCTGTATGTTAGTAAATTGAACACCAATAAAAATAAATTAAAAAAAATAAAAAAAATTAAAAATGCAAAAGAATGACTCTACATTGGTTAGAGATACATATACATGTAAAAAAAAGCATCGAGAAATGGAAAACAATATGGTGGGGAGGGAAGGGGTGCATAGAGGCATGAATTCATTAGAATATTTTCTTTCTGGAACTGAATGGTGAATTCATGGTGTGGTAGGCAGAATTCTAAGAGGGGCCTCCAGATTCTCACCACCTGGTTGTACACATACCGCTTCCCAGTTATCCAAACACTAATTGAAGTTCTGCTGTGAAGGGATTTTGTAAATGTAATTAAGGTCCCAAATCAGTTGACTTTAAGATAGGCCTTAAAATAACATGATCCTAAATGGACCTAAGGTAATCAGCTGAACTCATCCTGGTGAGAAAGATCTGAAGCATCAGAGGGATTTGGCATGAGGGGATGCCTTTGTTGTGGCAACAAGCTGAGAATGGCTTCTATTTCCTGATTCCTGGTCCCAGTTGACAGCCAGCAAGGAAATGGAGATCTCTGTCCTACAATTGCAAGGAACTGAATTCTATTAACAATCTGGATGAGCTTGGAGGACCCTGAGCCATAGATGAGATGAATAGTGAATAGCAAACCGATGCCTTGATTTCAGTGTGAGATCCTGAGCAGTGAACCCAGCCATGCTATAGAACTGTGAGCTCACAGTCAAGTGTCATTTTAAACTGAAAAGTTTGTCATGTAATAAAATAAAATTAATACATAGAATCTCATATTCTTCTTTACAGAATTTTTGTGCATCTAAAATATTTCATAATATGTTTTAAAAACAGCTAGAATAAACTTGTAGCTCAGTAGTATTGCAGAGTTCTGGACCTGGCTAGAAAGTAGCCTGTGTGTTTAGCATACAGTAAAAACCCAAAAAGTGCTGAGTTGGAGGCAATGTACGTCATCATGACACTGCTGTGATGAATTCCACAACTAAGGGGGGTTCACCATGAGGGAACTGGGCATAGACAGTGAGAGTTAAAGCCTTTATTAAACCAGATGAAAAAACAACAACAACAACAACAGATGAATTGAGTTCTGTAAGACTTTTTTTTTTTAAAGAAGTTCATGGGACCCAAGGAAATGTTCTATTCATACTGGTCAGAATCTATGTCTATCTGAAGGACCTCAGGCTCATAGGTCCAGTTTTTCCTCCTGAGTTGAGGTTGGGGAGTGGATTGGATGAGAGGATGAGACAAGAGAGGTGATGGAGAAGAGAGGTCTTCCAGGAATAGCTGTGTTGGAAGAGCCCATATTAGTCCTGGGGAAATGTGCTCCATGCTACATCTGCTGTACTAACAAGCACTCATTCTTGCCCCATCATCAAGTCCTTGTCTTCCTCAAACACCTCTTGATTTCACAAAGTGGTCACTGGAGCTATAGTCCAGGTTTGTACCCTGGAATGACTGAGTCAGGCTGCAGTAAATGGAATAAAGTGAGCAAGTGATTTGGGGCTTCTTCCTTCCTCCTCTACTTGAGGTATTACTGAGTCACATAGGGTCATTGCACAAAGGAGCCTCAGACTAGTCCAGTCATCTGCCTGCTGCATAGTTCAACCCAGATGTTCTACTAGCAACCAAACTTAATACTGTTCGTTATCTAGTTCTCCAACCCCATCTTTTCCATCCCTCATGGTGCACTCTTTCATTTATAAAATCATTATTCATTTAGTTTCTCCATTAGAAATCTACAAGTAACACAATCATTTCAATGATTTTCCATGGTCTGTTTCATTGACTCATTACACCTCTTTAGAAGTGATCACTTTTTTCTTCCCAGTCTTGATTTAGACTTATTTTATTTACATATAATTTCAAACTTTCCAGAAAAGTTGTAACAATTGTATAATTCCATATGTCCCATATCCAAGCTAATTATTTATATTTTGCCTCTTTCTCTATCCTTCCTTATGCATGTTTGGTTTCCATCTGTAAACCATGTCAGATTAGTTCAGGCATCATGACCCTCTACAACTAAATACTTCATTGTGTATTTCCATATTTCCTCATAAAAAGAACATTCTCTTAACTAACCACAATAGAATAGTCAAACTTTAGAAATTTAATATTGATATAATAGTTATATTTAACACAAAATCCATATTCAAGTTTTATTCATCTTCCCAATAATTTTCTTTATAAGATTCATTTTCCGTGGTCCAAGGTATAGCCCAGGATTATACATTGCATTCAGTTGTCATCCCTCTTTAGCTTCTTTAATCTGAAATAGTTCCTCTGCTTTCCTTTGTCTTGCTTGACCTTAACATTTTTTCAGAGTACAGGCTACTTATTTTGTAGAATGTAACACAGTCTGGGTTTGTCTGATGTTTCCTTGTCAGTAAATTCAAGATTGGCAGTTTGGGCTGGAATATCATTTTTGCAGGTCTGTGATGTCAGTTCGTCCCAATACTGGTGGGATATTAACTTTGATTATTTAGTTAAGGTGGCATTTGCCAGTTTTCATTTCCATTAAGTTACTATTTCTTCTCTTGCAACTGATAAGTAATTTATGGGGAAATGGTTTGAGAATATGGGAACTATCCTGTCTTTCACCAAATTTTCACCCAGTGGTTTTAATATTAGTGATGATTTTCTAAATCCTTCATTCTCTCTGTCTTTACTCATTGGGGCAGTTTAATAAATATCTATTTATATCTGAAAAAACTTTTGAATTCCTTTCCTCCTCTCTCAGGAGACAAAACTAGAATATATGCATGTATATGATAGAAAGATAGATTAATATATACATACCTAGTAAAATCATGTGTGCTACAGGACACATTCTTCCTCCACTTTTTATATGTATGATTCTTTTCTCCAACAGTAAGAAGCTTGACTCTCATGATCTTCAATATATTTACTCATTTTTTTTCAAGCCTGGAATAAACAGAAAGTAGTTCTAGAATTCTTAATCTGTACAACTGCTAAAACTAAACTTACTAATTAGAGTTCAAAATTTGTTTACATTTTTAGGTAAAATATGTAAACAGTGCAAATGTGAAGACCTCAAGAGTACAAATTCATTAAGTGTTGGCAAATGCATGTATCTATGTCTATAAGTATCTTATACTCATCAAGATATTTAGCCATCATTCCAGAATTCCCTCCTGCTCTTTCCTAGTCAATACCGCTATCTCCTATAAGCCATTATTTTTTCTGATTTGTATTTTCATAAAAGATTAGTTTTGCCTGTTCTAGAACTTAATATAAATGGAGTAATACAGACATACTCTTTCATTCTTTTGCTCAGAATAATGTCTCTGAAAATCATTCAGATTATTGTGTGTCAGTAATCCATTCTTTGTTCTTGCTGAATTTTATTCCATTATATGAATATGTTTCAATTAGTTTATCCATTTTCCTGCTGAGGGACATTTGAGTGAATGCAAATATTTTGAATAATGCTGCTATGAATATTCATGTACAAGTATTTTGGGGGACATATACTTTTTATTTCTCTTGGGTAAATACCTTGGCGTGGAACTGCTGGATCATAGGGTAGGTGTGACAGATTGCATTTTCAAATGTGGCCATGAGAGTATCTTCAATCCCACACACTCTTCCCTCTTCTCTATGTAGAGGTAGAGTCGATGACTTCACTACCTGAACCTGGACAGATCTGTGTGACAGCAAAACCAAAAGATACCATGTGACTTCTAATGCTAGATCATAAGATGTCATGCACTGGCCTCTGTGTATTTATTTCTCTTTTCTCAATGGTCACAGTCCTATACTTCTATTTTTCAGTGGCTGAAAAAAAGTCACTTTATGTATTTTCTAGTTTGATTTTTTTTTTACAACGGGAAAGTCTAGTAACAGTTACACTGTTGTGAATGGAAATCTTTCAGTGACTTAAAAAAATACTTCTCTCTATAATAATATCTGGAGGTAACAAGTACAGGTTAACAGGGTAACTGTGCTTCATGTGGTCACTTCAGGAACCATAGCTCCTTCCATCCTGGTGCTTTGCCATCCCCTTGGATGTTATTTCCATTTGCATGGTTGAAGATGAATATAGTCTAATCTGAGTACCAGATAAACTCCTTGTCTTTGAACTTGGGGAAGACCTAGAAGAGTCGTACATAACTTTTGTTCACATCCATCTCATTGGTCTAACTAATCCAAGAAACCCTACATCACTAAAAAGGGAATATACTCTCTAGCTAGGTAGATGGTCATGTGACAAGATTAAAGTTTATTACGTTGAAGAAGAGAAGAACAGAGTTTGATGGATAACTAGTTGTCTTTGCTCTACCACCCTTTTCCCATTCCTCCAGAAAGATTGTTCTAAAATATTTTATAATTATGTAACTGCTGTGCCTAAAATCCTTCAGTGACTCCCTACTTCAAAATCTTTAGCTGGGCATGTAAGTCCCAACATGATCTGGCCAAAACCCACTCTTCTTTTCAGGCTCAGGACTTCTGTTATCCCTTCACACTTCACTACTCTGTCTCCTCTAGAGTTGATGCTTTCTCCACCTCTGTATCTGCACAAGCTGTTTCCTCCCATTGCAAATCCTTCCCCTCTTTCTCTGTTATTAAATTCCTACCCATTTGTAAGGATCTTTCCCATCCCCCAGGAAGTGGGGTTCCCCCCCATTATTCTGTCATTTTATATACTTTTGCCACATCCAGTGATTTGCTGGTAAATGTTTAACAAGCATCTCTCTGGGAGAAAAAAAATGATTGGCATTTGCTAATTCCCATTGTGTAAATACTTCCACCATTGTGTGTGTGTGTATGTGTGTGTGTGTATACTATATATAGCATTTATCTCATTGCATTATAGTTATTTGTTTATATTCCTCTCTCTTCCACTAGTCTGCTGTTTTGTCGAGGATAAAGGCTGTATTTTATTTATTATAATTTCCCTAACATTTTTTTTAAGACTTTATTTATTTATTCGTGAGAGACACAGAGAGAGAGAGAGAGAGAGGCAGAGACACAGGCAGAGAGAGAAGCAGGCTCCATGCAGGGAGCCCCATGTGGGACTCGATCCCCGGTCCCCGGTCCCCAGGATCACACCCTGGGCTGCAGGCGGCGCTAAACCGCTGCGCCACTGGGGCTGCCCCTAATTTCCCTAACATTATCTGATGCATAGTAGAAGGTAAAGAATAAATGCATGTGGTATATATTTTGGGAGAGGTTGCAATAGGATGGAAGGAGCTCATAAACTGGGAATACATACAACTACCAGTAAGTATTGGTGGACTTTGCAGGGTTGAGGGAGCACTAGCCATCCTGTAGTATCTGTAGTAAATGAAGAATTCCACCCTTGTCCCTGCATCTGTCTTTCCTTCCCTTCTTATCCTAACTTCTAGACAATTTAGTCTAGACTTATATTCGTTTCTTCTTTGTAACTCTCTCTCCTTGTCCAGTCCTCATTTGGTCTCTTCCTGACTACAACATACAGTAACAGTCCTTTATTACTATGTTTCTTTGTGCTGTTTGGACTTGCCCAGCACTTCCTTCTAGTTAACACTGTCTCCTCTTTGGCTCCTTGACTCACAGTCTCCTGGTTCTTCACTTAACTTACTAATCCTTCCTTCTCAGTCTTTTTCCTTGTATCTTGTATCCATGTCTCTTCTGCAGGTTAACTAGTCCCGGGTTCTGTCCTTGAGGCTTTTCTCTTCTCACTCACTCTCCATGTTTTGCTGAATAATCGTATGAATTCCCTGGCTTTAATTCCATGCTTAATGTTCAGCTCTAAACTTGCTCCCATGTGTCGGACATACGTATATCTAGCTATCTACTGGATAGCTATACCCAGATGGCTTCAAAAATATTTAATTCAATATACTTGAATCTGAAGTCAAAATCTTTTTGCTCCAAAATATTTCTGCTGTATTTTTTTCTACAGGTTGGATCATCATCCAGCAATCTAAGATATATCCTAAGACTTCTCTCTTTCCTTAATCAACAAATCCAATTGATTTTATCCCCTAGAACCATCCTCTGTTTGACTTTTACCATCTATCACCTAGATGGTGATAATACCTCTAACTGCTCTCCTCTCTCCATCTCACATCTCTCAAAGGTCTTCTACATGGTCTGCCACAGGGACCCATCTAGAGTGCTGGTCTAACCACCTGATCAAAACAGTCTATGTCCTTCGGCATTTGACATATGTGATGGGCCTTCTTGATCTGGCCCCTAATTCCCTTTCTTGTCTCTCTCTTTCTTCCAACTCAACCTCTACAGACAATTGTCTTCATTTTCTTCATCTTCTATCTTTATGTAGAATGACCTCCCATCACTGTTCCACAATAGTCTTCCAAATCCATTGTCAAGTGTCACCTCCTCTATGAAGTCTTTCCCAATTCTTTCTCTGAAGATAGAATAAATAACTCTCCAATTTCTTGCCGGCTTACATTTCCATTCTGGCACATACTATGTTGTATGTGCTCATTGTTTTTGTTAATCTCTTCCACCGGACTGTGGCTTCTCTGATGGTGGGAACCTTTTCTTTTCCAACCCTTCTTTTCCAACACTATCTTTGCAGTTCCTGGTATGGTACCAGCTGGTAGAGAGTGCTTATTCAATACTTCTTTTGTTGTTGAAATAGAGTGTTAAAATCACAGTCAAATACTGCTCTTATGCGATATTTAAAAACTAGAAATCCTAGCTTTATAAAATGAAAGTGACTGACTGGTGAAGAAGATCTGAAGGATGCTTATGAGCCTTTTATGTGCTTTTTTATTAGGTCTGAGTATCTCCTAATTCATTAATAATGAGGGAAAGGAAGAACACTGGCAGGTTTTTATCTCAAATCGTTATTAAAACAGAATATTTTTTCCAAAAATTTTTCTGTGTAAAGCACCATTAGATTCTGTCTGTAAAATCAGCATTCAGGAAATGACTTGGGTCTTGACCTAGTCCATAAATATGGGACGATGCTGCTGCTTGCCTGGGGAGCCCATTCACCACTCTCATGTATTTTCTCAGTAAAGAGTTGATTCATGTTACAGGTAGAAAAGAAAGTGTCTCCACATCTCAGTGTGTGCAGAACAGAACTCATCATCTGCCCTCTCAACCCTGCACCCCCTCCTGTGCCTATTTTTGTTAATGCATCGCCATCCTCCCTACCATCTAGGCTCAAAATCTCCCTGTTATCTTTGCTTCTCTATCCCCCTCCCCTGTCCCCCAGTAGCCTGTCTGTTGTCCATTCTGCCTTCCTATTACCTCTCACACCTGTCCCCTCCTCTGTTCCCATTGCTGCTGCCCTAATTCAGATGCTTATTATCTCTTGCCTGGACTGCAGCAATAACCTTCTGAATGGTCTCTCTGCCTCATTCAGATCAGTCTTACATATCAGGTTAATCTGCCTGAAACAGAGCTTTCATCATGTCCTAACCCTGCTAAAAACCGTTCAGTGGCTCCTCTATTCCCTGCAGAATGAAGTCCACATCCATTCAAGGTGTGGCCTTTGCAACATGATTTCTCATTACTCCTTTCATGCTCCCTATGCTTCAACTAAATCAAACTACTTTCTCTTTATTCACTCACTCATTCACTTATTTAATAGCTATTTATTGAACCACCAGCAAGGCATTGAGGATACAGAACTAAAGGCAACATTTCTGATCTCAAGCAGCCTTACAAGTTGTGCCCCTTCCTACCTCTGGGCTGTTAACCTTTCTGTCCCCATCACCTGAATGTTCTCCCTGCCCCAGTCTACACCTGCCCAGATTCTTCCCATGCCTCAATGCTCCTTTCCCCTGATTCAAATATCACCTTCTTCCTGAAGCTTCCTTCTGCCCTATTTCTCTCTCCAAGCTGGAAGAAATCAATTCCTCCTCTCAAAGGTTATAGCACGTCACCTGCATTCTCTGAAGGCTATGGCTCATTTTCTAATAAAAACTATATGTTCCAGAGAGAATGATCTGTGTCAGTTTCACTTCTATATCTGAAAGAACATTCAATACCATTCTGTGCAAATATTAATTACTCAGTTAAATTTAGTTGAGTGAACCAGTATCTCAGAGATGCATCATGTAAATGAGGTCTCTCGAAGTCTTAGATTTTAGACCTGGAAAATAGTCCTTTTCTGGTCTTTGCTTCTAGTTGTCAAAAAGACTCTGACTTTTTCACTACCCATGCTCTTTTTGTCCTGGGCATAATGCCCAATGCCATGTGGATTGGGGAATCAGTGCAAAGGGCTGGCTGGATTCCTTAAGAGGCCTCCTGACTTTGCATTCCTGGGACTGTGCTGTTTCAGAGCCACATAGAAGCTCAATTCCTGGTAACCTAGATTATTCAGAGTTAACTCCTTCCCCTTTTGGAGACATGGTAGGCTCAGTCATCTGGGAGTCTCTGAACCATTACTGGTGGCAAAGGCAAGACTGGCTTGGAGCCAGAAGCTTAGACAGATGCTCCAGTCTTGTGTAAGAAGGCAAGGGGCCTTCACTGCATGGCCAGAGCCAAAGGTTGCAGTTGCTCCAGGACATTCCAGATTCTAGTGGGGCCCCAGTGAAAATCACAGCCTGGGGGCAAATTTGTAGGTAAGGGATAGGATACTGCAAATGAGTCCCCTCTAAGTCCAGGGCTCTCACAGGGTGGAAGAACTTCATTGGCTCCTTTAGCAGCCCTCCATGGATGGAAAGCCAGGTTCACATCCCTTAGCATTGATTGATCCTCCCTGACATGGCGCCACCTACTTTTCTTAATTTAGCATCCACCACATCTCTGGGAACAGCTTCTAGTCCCCTCACAACAGACTGCTCTCAGCTACTCAAGCATACCCTACTTGTTCGTGCTCCTGGGTCTTTGCCTAAACCTGATACCCTACTATCTTCCATCTGCTCCATTCTCGGTTTGTTGAAATCCTCTCCCTCCAAAGCCCTACTTAAATGCCACATCTGTTTAGACTCTTTTCTTGACTACCCCACTCAAATGCAACACTCCAGTTTTACCCCTTATTTTATTGTGTTCTATATTGTAGATAGATAGTTGTTGGTGAGTCTGTCTTCTGAAATGGATTATAAGATTCTTCAAAATAGCCACATTTTATTCGGATGTGCACCCAAAAGCCCATCACAGCTCCCAGAACACAGAAGCCTTGTGGATACCTAAGAAATGTTTGTTAACTGGATATACAAATGAAATATTATCCCACTGTCCAAGAGGATTAATATGCTTCCAGACAGTTTTTCTGCCTTGTAGAAAGGTGAAACAAATCCCAATGCCTGTTTCCCCGGAAGCATTTTGCCCATGCCCTGGTCCCGAGGGTATTTTCTGTCCTCTTTAGTGCAGTTCTAGGTCTGAGACCCAATTCTGTGAGTTGTTTCTCTCCTCTGATTCCCCCAGATCATTCTTCCCTCTGACAGTTTGGTGCTCACCTATTTCCTATCACTAGTTTCTTTGGACTGGTTAAGTAGTTGGCATATAAGTGAAGTGTAGCCTTGCTCTGAGAGAGAGTGAGGGCAAGCATCCAGGCTCCAGGGAAGACAAGAACACTGAGAAAGCAGACAATGCACTCCATCCTCTCTGTCTACCTTCCAATCACTGCCCTTCACTTGCACATTTTCAGAGTGCTTAGAGCCCTTGATGTCTATGCGGTGTAAGGATATTTGACTGTGTACTATCTTCTATAGCTTCCATGGCCTCATGTGCATTTGGCCCAATCCCAGCAAAACTGTGAATTTCTTGAAGGAGAGAATTGTATACTACAATATTCTAGTATCCATAGCACAATATCAAGGGTAAGTACCTATACAATGATCATTGTTGAATTTTACAAATCCAGCTTCCAATCTGAGCATCCTCATGGGTCATTAATGTCAAAGGGAAACACTACGGTCTGTAATTAAAATACTTTCACTGAAATTTTATCTATAATACAAAATAACTGGAAATAACTTAATGCTTAACAATGAGGTACAAGATCCAGTGAATGATGGTGCATCGCTATTGTGGGATATTATGCAGTTATTAAAATGATAGCTATAATGTCAATGTAGTGATATGAAAAATATGATAGACTAGTAACCGATGAAATAAGATTTAAATATATAGTTTCAGATGTGAAACTATAACTATCACTGTGCTCTACAACCAACCTGGGGATATGCAAAGAGGAGCTTAAATGATTTTTTTCTATGTCTTTAAAGTTGTGGCTATATTATCTTTTGAATAAAAATAAGGCATAAATGTAATTAACATAAAAATTATATAAACCATTTCACTTGATGTTTAGGGCCATTAGTAATGAGAAGTCCATCTGGCAAAAGAATGGAAGTGCAGAAAGGTGATTTTTGATTAATGCTAATGTCCTATTACTATATATACCTTATACTCTTACCAAATGAATTTTAATAATGATGGTGATGACACCAATAATCAAAAGAAAATATTTTTTGACTGTTATATTGAAAGCTGCAAATCAGTATGGAAACTGAAAATAATAGTGAGGGCCCTGTGAAAAATATGCCAGCTCTAGTAAATTTGAGAATTTCAGGGCAGAGGAATAGTCCCACCTTGAGACTGGCTGGTCCCTGACTGTGTGGTACATGGTGACAGAGTGGAAAGAGATGTTGAAAGGCTGCATTCTAGTCCAGATTTGGTATTAAAGACCCATGACATTTTGGGGAGGTCACTTAACCTACATAGGTAATTTCCTTCATCCAGCTGGCCAGTCAACCCCATTCAACAAAACCCAGTGAGTTTCTGCTGGGTGGCAGCATTGAGCTCAGCACTGGGCCAAAGTGAGTTCACAGGGATAGTGGGAGGATAAAATGAAATAATGCATGTAGAGGCTGTGTGGGAAAGCTGCACAAAATAAATGTGAGCTATTATTAAGAACGTAGATGCATAGCTGGTCTGGTTAGTTCTACAATGCTAACAGCTGATTCGGATCCCAACAAAATTGAGACAATCAACTACTAACAAAGCTGAGAAAAACAAAGCCCTGATTAAAATGGGCTGCAGCTGACTTTTCCAAGTGTCCCAGCTGGCCTCATTCGGGTTCTAGCAGCAAACCGTTGTACCTCCAGTGGAGTACTGATCACCCCGCCTAGGGCACAGTTCTATCCTGTGCACCTGTCTCTTCTCCTAAACTGTCACCTCACCCTCAAGAGCTGCTTTAAAAAGATTTGTTAAATCAGAAGGCCGTGTGTGTGTGTGTGTGTGTGTGTGTGTGTGTGTGTGTGTGAGTGTGTGTATGTATGTGTATGTGTATGAGAGAGGTAGAGGATTTTCAACCTTGACGAGTAATTTCTGACTTAATACCAAGGAGGACAGTGTTTCTACTCTGAGCCAGCTATTTACTACTCTCTTAAAATTTACAAAATGCCTTTATAAGGAATTTTAAATGGACCTTGGTCATTTCCTGAATATGGTTCCCCTACCCAACTGGGGATAAATGAGATGAGTTAGCTTAATACCTTACTCAGGGAATGGGGAGAGGATATAAAGGAGCAATCAGCAGAAAAGAAAAGGAAATTGACAAGAAACAATGGAAAGGCAATCCAAACTAATAGAGAATCTTGTTTGTAGATGTGTCCTCCCTCTCTGAAAAGTACCACAATAGGGAGGTGAAGGTGGCATCTGAGGTCAGGTGCTTAGTCCTTCTTTCCTGTAGACAGAGGGCTTTTGAAACAGTCACAGCTAATGAGGTTTGATTTAATGAATCAATACCAACAATTCCAGTCCTTTCTTTATTGCTGAGTCACTTATTGGCATGTCAGTCATTTATAAACTTGCTATGTTCATTGCAGCCCCATGGTTAGCATTGTGTAGGGGCAGAAACAGATGGATACTGATTGCAGAATGTCAGTGCGTCACAGTTCACCCATTGTATGCTGGTGTTTAAAGTGGGCAAAGAGGTTCTCAGCCTCTGTGACTATGTTGTAGAGGCTTTAGGTATTTTTTTTTAAAGAAATTCTAAATTAGGATAATACTATGTATAGAGCTCATAAATTGACAGCTTATTCTGTCCAGTTTTTAAAAAAAGATTTTATTTATTTATTCATGAGAGACACAGAGAGAGGGGCAGAGACATAGGCAGAGGGAGAAGCAGGCTATCTATGGGGAGCTTAATGTGGGCCTTGATCCCAGGATCATGACCTTAGCCAAAAGCAGATGCTCAACCACTGAGCCACCCAGGCACCCCTGTTCAGACAGAGTTTTGTCAAAATTTGTTCCTGTAAATTCTGTAGGGTCATAGAGCTGATAAGTTCAGAGTGAGGATTCACATCCTAAGCATGGAACTGTGAACTCAATATGAAATGATCATACTGAATATTTATCCAGTTGTCAGATATCGACTTAGCATCTGCTATAAGAAAGGTCTTGGGCCAGGCATTAGGAGGAATATAAAAAGTTCTACAGCCTGATTCCACTCCTTACCAGACTTCAGGCTCATGTGGACACTCACCAAAGCAAATGAATTAAGATACTACAATTTCCTACCATCACTGTCACCAGCACTATGACCATTACCACCATAGCTCTATCAGTATCACCAGCACCTCCACAGCACCCTGGCTCATCATCACCATCACCGATGCTAAAAACATTTGTGAAGCATCCATTGTTTGCACATGGCCATGTGGCACTTCCTAAAAGTGGCATCTGGGTCACAGCTGGGGTAAGCTGAAGGATTAAGTGGTGCCTGAGTGAAGGTGATATGTGACAAACTCTCTTCTTAGCCTTGAGCAGACTGCAGATGCCAGTCTCCCAGGAGCTGTCAATCGAGGACAGAAGATCATGCTTGCAGAATGGAAAATGAACGTGGTTTACATAATGTTTTAGGAGGAGATGATGGCTGAGGCTTCAGTCTCTCTTTCTGTGAGCCCATCTATATTGACTCCTCTCTTCTTGATCTAAGGCCCCACCAACCTGTCACAGAGGGTGCCTTATCACATCAGACAGCACCTCACCTCTTCAAAACTAGAGGAGATACTGAACACACCAAGGCAGCATTGTCATGCCAACTATAACCACTTGGAACACACACAAAACGGCAAATGCAGAGCCAAAGAGACAAAATGAGCGAGAGTCTACACTGGGGATTTACATATAAACAAATTTCACGCACACAGCCACACTGTTCAGATGCATTTATATTTGTTACATTACTTTAATCACAAAGCAAATGAAAACATTGGTGGAATGCCACCTAAAAGTCAAGGAATGTCTGAGACTACAGGAAGCTGGGACAGAGGCCTGGAGCTGATCCTGCTCACAGCCTCAGAAGGAGCCAACACTGCCAACACCTTGATTTGGATTTCCAGTCTCCAGAACTGTGGGCCAATTACATTTCTGCTTTCTAAGTCATCCAGTTTATCCTACTTTGTTATGGCAGCCACAGGAAACTAGTACATTAGTCAAACCTCAGGATCAGACTTCTTTCCACAGAACATCTCTGAGTGTGGCACAGTCCTGGCATTTAATACTCAATCATAACTGTACGTTGACTGACCTACTGTTTGAGTATTACTTGATGAATGACACTATACTGGACTCTGTGATATTACAAATGTAACATGATTTCACCCTCGAGACTATTCTAGTCTTCGTGCGTGACAATACATGAAGTATATGTAACTATAAGGCAGGATGGAAAGGTGTGAAACAGATTTTAAAAAAGTGAAAAGAAAGGAGCTGTAACAGGGAAGGTCTTATGGAGGAGGTGGCAGTTTATAAAATGGCATAGGTAAGGGTTGTTGCCTGCTGCTTGATAGCACAGGGAACCCCACTAGTAATCCGATGGCTCCTGCCTGTGCTGCTGTGTTTAAGTGACCTTGGGGGTCAGAGCAGGTGCTCAGTCTGAGATCCTGGGATGCTGCAGATAGGCAGGAAGATGTGAGAGAATCCCAGGCAGCCTCTACGGGTTGCCTCCCCTTATGGAGACTTTGCTGGTGCTAACATGATTATGAGAAAGCTGAGTGTTAGAGCAGGCCTGGAGGCTTCCTACATGCAGAGTGTGGAAGCTACACAGTATGCCCATCATTTGCTTTCTTTGCTGTAGTGGACTGGGAGTGGAAAGTGGTATAGTTCACCACTGGCTCTCCATCTAGTACCGAATCCCAGTGATGTTTGTCATCAAGGGCTTTGAGGATCCTTAAGAATCTGCCTTGGTCCATTTCCTAGTCTCAGAAACGTAGAATATCTACGTATAAGGATGTATAACTCTGGATTACGAGATAGAATGAGACAAGCATCACAAGATGGGAAGGAAACTCATAAGAAGCAGAGATAATGGTGCTTCAAGTTGGCAGGTGGGGGAAGAGAGAGTAGGGCTGGAGGAGGAGTCTCTCTTCTTTGTTTTCCAGACTTTCCCCAGTGAATCAGAGCAAGTCCTGCCCTGACTTCCAATGCCTAATAACTTAGGAAGCACAAGTTCAGAATACTAGTGAGGCCCCTGAGGCTGTCATTGTCATGAAGATGTTCCCTAGTTGATCCTCCAAACAAGCTTGACACCCCCTCCCTGAAACCTTCCCTGAAAATCTCATGTGGAGCTCATGGCTCTACCCTGGCATTTTAAATTCTGTTCAGTTATGTAATCTTGCTTTATATTTTAGTTAAATGTTGATTTCAATCTCTAAATATAAGTGCCCTGAGGTTTGGAAATAGGTTCAATTCATGTTTTGATCATTCTAAAGGCTGGAATAGTCCCATTTATTTAATGAGTTAGTAAATAAGTCAATATGTGCTGGGCATCGTGCTATATGGTCTGGAAATCAGTATCTTTTTTTTTTTAATTTTATTTTTTCATGAGAGAGAGGGAGAGAGAGAAAGACAGAGAAAGACAGAGAGAGAGAGAGAGAGAGAGGCAGAGACATAGGCAGAGAGAGAAGCAGGCTCCTTGCGGGGAGCTTGATGCAGAACTCAATCCCAGGATCTGGGGATCACGCCCTGAGCCAGGGGCAGATGCTCAACCCACTGAGCCACCCAGGTGCCCCTCAAAATCAGTACTTTGAATAGAAAGTGTTGTCAGATGCAATAAGATCTGCTGACCCCTATTTCTCTTCAGCCTCCAGTTGTCTGACCTTGCTTACCACATCTGTGGTCTCATGCCCCACTCAGCAAATGGTAGGTAAGATGCTCCCAGATTGTGCTGGGAGCTGCCTCAATTTGTATGTCTTCTGGTTGTGACGCCTTGTATTTGTGGCCAAGACAACTTGCTGTGTCCTATCTGTCCCTTGCTGGCCCCAATCCTTGATTCCCAACTGCTCATCTAAAATTTGGCCTCTCATTAGTTAGACTTCCTGGCTTCTGTCTTGTCACCTAACTCTGACCAGAGCTTTGCTTTAACTATCAGCACTCAGATGTCCCCTTGAATCTGGCTCCATCAGTCAGGCCAAACAACTGGTGTTCACTATAAGTCTTATCTCTCCATCTGTTCTGGGTTTCCTGTCTTTACGACACACATCTGCCTTCAGGCAGGTTTTCTTCTCAAAAGAAGAAAGGAAGGATCAAATTATAAATATTCATTCCATTATAAGTGTATTTGATTGTTGAAACAATAGTAATTTATGTCTTATCAAATTAAAAAGAAGGAAAAAAAGAATAAAAACATTTACCAAAAATAATTGTATAAGTTGGTGAGAGAAAATACAGTTAAGTGTTGTAAAGTATAGTATCTGTAAGAAACATAAGATTATTGATTTTTAAAATTTTATAAATTATGTATATTTTTAGAATAAATACTAGAAATATAGAAATAGTGTGTAACTCCCTAACTAATAAAAGGAAAATATAAATAATAAAAGTAAATAAATCCGAAAGAAGGCAATAAAGGAAAGAAAAAGAAGCATACTAGTAGGGGAAATATAAGCACAAAATAAGATAGCAGATTTTTAGCACCAAAATATTAGAACTTACACAAATTTAAGTGAATTAAAGTCTCCAGTAAACAACAACAATAAAGCTCAAAGATTTTCTGCCTATATTATATGTGATATATATTCCAGTATATATTATTTTGGAAGACATGTTTAAAACATAAGGATGCCATACAGTGAAAGATAAAAAGACGGGGAAAATATAGCAGTCAAATACTAATTATCAGATATCTTGGAAAAATTAATTAATTATGAAGCAAAATAGACTAAATATTTTTAGAGATAAAGATACAGCTTCACAATGATGTGTTTTAGTTAACAAAAAATATTACAATTGAAAATATGTAAAAAGTCTAAAAAATAAAGCTTTAGAATATATAAGGTAAAAATTGATGGAAGCACAAAGAAAAAATAGCAATTAGAATGGGAGATTTTAAAGTATTTCTCTCAATCATAGATTCATCTTACAGAAAAAAAACTCATAATGACTAATTTAAATCAGATAAAAAGTTGACCTAATGGATGGATATAGAACATGGCCTCAAACTATTGCAGAAAATGTATTCCTTTCAGGCACATATATATTGATCAACTACTGGAATTTGACTCAATCTCAAGAAATTTTATTGAATTGAAATCATTTTAAGCATGATCTCCAATAAAAATGCAATTAAGCTAGAAATAAAAAAACAAAAGTTAACAAGAATATTCTCATATGATTAGAAATTTAGACACAGACTTCTAAATAATCAAAGAAGTATAGCCAAAAAAAAGTTTAGTGTTAATCAGAATATATTTTGAACTAAATAATTGTGAAAATGCTATTTAAAATTCAAGACATACAGCCAGTAGCATGCTGGAGCTGGCTTGTAAGAGCTTTCAAGAGCCAACTGTTAAATATTCAGGAAATTTTCCAGCTGACTGTTAACCCACTAGTAGCTTGAAATCAGTCATGGTGCATACTTACAACACAGATATATGGAATTGGTATGCTGCAAATCAGGATTGTTTGGTTACACTCGAAGGAAGGATAACAGGAAAGGAACGAGGAAAGGAAAGGAAAGGAAAGGAAAGGAAGAAAGGAAAGAGGAGCAAGTACAAAAGCACAGCGAAGCCAGCATTAGACAGAGGAGGGCGGGGGGTGCTGGTTGTTATGAGTGACTTGAGGATGGTTCTCTTTCTCTTTTTCTTTTCTTTCTTTCTTTCTTTTTCTTTCTTCTTCGTTTCTTTCTTTCTTTCTTTCTTCTTTGTTCTTTCTTTCTTTCTTTCTTTCTTTCTTTTCTTTCTTTCTTTCTTTTACTCTCTCTCTTTCTTTTGCAAGTTAGTTACCACAACACCAGGAGATGCAGTTAAAACACTATGTTGAGGGAAATTTATAGCCTCAAAAGGATTAATTAGAAAAATAACAAAGACTAGAAATTCCAATTTCAGAAACTAGAAAAAACAAAAATTAAGAAATAAAATGATGGAATAGAAGAATATTATACAAGGTGGAAATGTAATAAAGAACCAACAAAACCAAAAGTTAGTTCTTCAGAAATATAAATGAAATTGACAAACTTCTGATGAAAATGATAAAAATTTAAGAAGAAATTTACAAATAGTACCGGGAATGAAAAAGTAGACATTATTACTGATACTATACACACTGAGAGGATAATAAGATATACATATGAAATACTTACTGCCACTGTATGGAAACAAATACAAAATGTGTATATTCTGGGGAAAAATATAATATATAATAACCTTCTCATGAAGAAATAGGAATCTTTATTTTTTTTACCACAATTAGTTTAAAAAAAATTTTTTTTATTGGAGTTCAATTTGCCAACATATAGGATAACACCCAGTACTCATCCCTCCAAGTGTCCCCCTCATTGCCCATCACCCAGTCACCCCAACCCCACGCCCACCTCCCTTTCCACTACCCCTTGTTCATTTCCCAGAGTTAGGTGTCTCTCATGTTTTGTCACAGAAATAGGAATCTTTAATTTTTCTTTAACTAGTAAAACAAAACCTTCTTATTCAGAACTCTCTAGGCCTAGATGGTTTTGCCAGTACTTTCTATAAATTTTCCAGGGAGAAAATTTCCAACTTATATGCATTCCTTCAGACAATAGAATAAAAGGGCAAATCTTTCATTATGCTTTATGACACTACCCATAATCTTGATTCTAACACTCAACTAAGGCAAAATGAGAAAGGAAGATTAGAGCCCAATCTCACTCATGAATGTAAATGAAAAACATAAATTGCAATTAGTAAAAAATCCAGCAATATGCATAAAAAATACACTATGACTAATTTGGGCTTATCTTAGGAATGCAAGATTAGTGTAACTTTGGAAAAGTGATTCATGTAAGTCACCACACTAAAAGAAAAAAAATGAGAAAAATGGTGTGATTATAACAGAGATGCAGGGAAAGTATTGGTAAAAGCCAACATCTATTCATAATGAAACTCTTATATCAAAACAGGAATAGAATGAAATTTCCTTAATTTTACAAAGTGTATCTACTACAATTTTATCGCAAACATCACACTAAATGTTGAAAGTTTGAGAGTTCTCATTTGGAAATTTGGAACAAAAAAAAAAAAGAATTCTCACTTATGCTTCTTCTATTTAACCTTATCCTGGAGTTCTTTGCCAGCTCATTAATATGACGGGCACTGGGAGACAGAACATAAAGACTGCTAACTCTGGGAAACGAACTAGGGGTGGTAGAAGGGGAGGAGGGCGGGGGGTGGGAGTGAATGGGTGACGGGCACTGGGTGTTATTCTGTATGTTAGTAAATTGAACACCAATAAAAAAATAAATTAAAAAAAAAATATGACGGGCACTGGGTGTTATTCTGTATGTTAGTAAATTGAACACCAATAAAAAATAAATTAAAAATAAAAAAAAAAGGAAATAAAAGCTATAAGAATTGAAAAGTGGGGGAAAATAACTGTCACCATTCACAGATGATATGATTATGCATAGAAAATCCAACGGAACCCATGGAGAGATTATTATAATTATTATGAGGATTTGACATGGTTATAGTATTCACATTCAATACTTAAACAATAAATTTAATTCATATAATCAAGTGACAAATTGCAAATGAAATAAAAGAGCTACCATTTACAATCGTATAAAACAAGATGATATCCTTGGGAATAAAACTAAGAAAATATTTTTGCCCAAGATGTCTACCAAGAAAATTATAAAGTGTCATTGAGAGACATTAGAAAAGGAAATGAAATAAGTGGAGAGCTACACCAAGTTTATGAATCAGAATAGTCAGTTTTTTGAAAGATGTTACTTGTTCTCAAATTGTTTTAAATCTATGCAAATCCAAGCAAAACTTCAGAATTTGAGTTTTTTTTTTTTTTTTTTTTTAACTTGGCAGGCTGATTTTAAAATTGAGATGGATGGGGCAGCCCGGGGCGGGGGAGTGGGGGTGGGGGGTGGGGTGGGGGTAGGGAGGAGGCTTAGCGGTTTAGCGCCGCCTGCAGCCCCGGGTGTGATCCTGGGGACCCGGGATGGAGTCCCTCGTAGGGCTCCCTGAGTGGAGCCTACTTCTCCCTCTACCTGTGTCTCTGCTTCTCTCTCTGTGTGTGTCTCATGAATAAATAAATAAAATCTTAAAAAAAAATTGAGATGGATATCCATCTCAACTGTCCCCTAATTGCTGGGATAATTAGGTATACACATGGAAAAAGTGAAGTTGGATTTTTACCTTATACCTTACTTTAAAAGTTGATTTCACTGAGTTGAGACTATATGTAGAAGGAAAATCAGTAAAGAAATATATTTCTATGATCTCAGGGTGAGGATTTCCTAGGTAAGACGAAAAAAAAAAAAAAAACCACTAAGTACAAAGGAAATAATTTGTAAATTTTTTCCACATTAAAATCAAGACATTCTCTTCAACAAATGGCAACCTAAAAAGAGATAAAATTATAAACCACAGAACAACATACATAACAAACTACAGACTGGTATTCAAAATTTTGAAGAATCCCCATAAATCCCTAAGGAAAGGCAGAGAACCCATAGGAAAAATGGGTAAAAGTCTTAAACATTTCACAAAAAGGAAATACGATTGCCACTAGATGTATGATTAATCATCAGTGAAGTCAAATACGATCGTGATGAGATTCCTTCACATCCATTAGATGGACAAAAGCTGGTCAAGTCTGACAATGAAGAGACTATAGAACATTAGGAACTTTTCTTGACTGCTGACAAGAGTGTCAGTTGGTGAGCCTGCCTGCAAATGAGTTATGCAGCATTTAACATATTATCCAGAAATATAAATATCCAAAAGTATAACCCCTAAGTACCAAATTTTGTTCATATATACCAAGTAACACCAGAATCTTCATAGCAGCACTGTTTGTGATAACTATCACTTTGATAAACCCAAATACCCATTGACAAAAGAACAGATGGATTACTTTGCCATTTATTCACAGAATGGAATACCATACAGTAATGACAGTGCTCTAACATATGCAGGTACTTGGATGAATCCCACAAACCCAATGCCAAATGAAAGAATACAGACAAAATAGTTCCATTTATATAAACCTCAGAAGTGGGAAGCAAAATTTTATTATTTCGAGTTGCATACATGAATAGTAAGACCATAGAAAAAGCCAAGGAAATATGATCATTAAAGTTAGCACAGTGGTCACCTCTGAGAGAAAGAACAAGTTGTCATCAGGAAGGGACCCAACCCCTGTGGGTTCTTCTGTGATGCTGGCAGTATTCCTTTTCTTGTCCTGGCTAGTGGATATGTGGGTGTTCCTTTTGATTTTTATTCATTTATCTGAATAAAAATAAATATGTAGTTTGTGTACTTTTCTGTACATGTACCCATATCTGACTGACTTTTTAAAAATTAGGGTGGGAGGAAGAGATGAAATTTTCACCCCTGGATGGTAGTTTCCATTTGTTGATAGCCGTGGAAGATGCTTGACCCACCAAAGTTGCTGAATGGCCAAACACCCTGGTAAGTTATACACAGAAGTACTTTAGGACTATTCACTTGGAAGCTGAGGCCACCCAGAGTCGGAGTAAGACTTTTGGAGAAAACAATTTGAATAGGCATTCCCATTTCTCATTCCAGCTTTTCTTGCAATGGCTTTTGGCAGCAAACAGTTGTTTATCATAAACTGAGCACCACTAATGTACCAGTTAGGTGCTGGCATACAAAACTCAGTAATTTGTGAGCTTCTAAGAGTTTACCACCCATAGAAGAGATGAAGGTGGTCACCGATCACAGCAGGGTGTTGGCTCGTCTAAAGGTGGAGATGGATTTAGGAGTTAGGTGGGTCTTGGGTAGAGACACCTTCCCAGAAGAGATGACACCGGAGCTCTGCTTCAGAGAACAGTTGTGAAGCAAATGTGGGTTGGTGAAGGATAGCTCAGGAGAAGGGAGCAGCACATGGGTAAGTAAGAAACAGCAGCCACATTCTAGCAACAACAAATGGCTCTGAATGTCTGGAGTGCTCTTGAGTGCATATGTAGAGTTGATCTTAAAAGGAGGTTTACTGTATGAACCCCATCCATTCCTAGCCTGCTGCAATTATGAGTTAAATAAAATCTTTTTAGCTTTAAGGAAGCATTCCTAGAAGTGATGTCCTTAAGGTATAAAAATAAGTAGTAACATCAATACATTTTTACTAAGAGCCTACTATAGGCAAAATAAGTGCTAGACTGGCAAATACGGAAGACGGGATTAGGGGAGTAAGGTAAAAAGTATTTCTGAGGAAGCTCACAAATATGAAAGTGACAATAACACTTTACACTTATGTAACATTTGACCATTTTAAAACTTTTTCACAAATATCTCATTTGGTTTTAGGGGGAGAGGAGCCCTGACAAGGGATTTTAGCTGGTGGTTTTGCTTATGGTTGATGCCATGTCCTACACGGCGTCAGCAGGACATCTCTGGTCATGGGTTGCTGACCGCTATTCTGGGGTTTATTAGAAGGTGGATAAAGATGAGATACTGCTGTCCTTGTAGTATTAGTATGTGATCTGGAATAATGTGGTTTAGCCCTTTAGGGTTTGGATTTTTATTTGAATAGAACTGCTTTGAAGTCCTTAACTGTAAGTTGTTTTATAAGGGCCAGCTCGATAGAGTTGTTACCAATACAACACTGATAGCAATAATAATCCTATATGTGTAATCCAGAAGCAGCCAGGTAAAAAAGGGCTACACAAGATATTTCACCAGGATATATGATACATCTCATAAGGGGTTAACATCCAAAATATATAAAGAATTTACACAACTTCATATAAAAACACCCTACAAACAACCCAATTAAAAAATGGGCAGAGGACTTGAACAGACATTTTTCCAAAGAAGACATACAGATGGCCAAGAAGTACATGAAAAGATATTTAACATTACTCATCATCAGGGAAATGCAAATCAAAGCCATAATGAGATATCACCTCACACCTGCCAGAGTGGCTGTTATCAAAAAGACAAGAAATGACAAGTGTTGATGAGGATATGGAGAAAAGAAAATCCTCACGCACTGTTGGTGGAAATGCAAACTGGTATGGAAAACACTATGAAGGTTTCACACACACACACACAAATTAAAAATAGAAATATCATACCAGTCCACAGTTCCATTTCTGGGTGCTATTGAAAAAAAGTGAAAAGAGCTAATCTGAAGAGATATATGCACCCTTATGTTCACTATAGCATTATTTACAGTAGCCGAGATTGGAAACAATCTAAGTGTCCGTGGATGGATGAATGTATAAAGAAGTGGTTATATATGCAATGGAATGTTATGCAGTCACAAAAATAATAAGATATTTATGACAACATGGATGAACCTAGAGGGTATTATGCTGAGTGAAATAAATCAGACAGAGACAAATACCATATGATTTCAACTTATATGTGGAATCTAAAAAATGAACAAGCAAAGCAAAACAAAACAGAAACAGATTCATAGATACAGGAAATAAACTGTTGGTTACCAGGGTGGGGAAGTGTTGGGAGGATGAGTGAGATAGGTGAGGCAGAGTAAGAGGCACAGATTTCCAGTTAGAAAATAAATAAGTCATGAGTACAAAAAGTACAGTGTAGGGAATGTAGCCAAGAATGTTGTAATAACTTTGTATAGTGACAGATGGTAACTAGATCCATGGGTATTGTTTTATAATGTATAAAAACTCCAAATCACTATGATGGACACCTGAAACTAACAGAAATTGTGTGTCAATTACACTTCAATAGAAACAACAGTCACAAAAGAAGCAAAAAACCCCAAATGTCTGATACCCCATTACACCCACTAGAATAGCCAAAATAAAAAGCACAGATAATATAAAAGTGTTGCTAAGGGTTGTTGTGGACATATTGGAACCCTCCGACACTGCTAGTGGGGCTGTAAGATGGTGCAGCCACTTTGGCAAACAGTCTGGCACATCCTCCAAATGTTAAACACAGAATCTCTTTCTGATCTAGCTTTTCTGCTCCTAGCTACATACCCAAAAGAAAAGAAAACAGAGCCACACAAAAGCTTGTACACAAAAGTTCATAGCACCATTATTCATAATAGCCAAAAAGTGGACACAACGCAATTGTTCATCAATGATGAATGAATAAATTGTGGTAAATCCTTACAAAGGAATATTATTCGGCAGTAAAGGGTATGAAGTACTCATTCATGCTACAGTGGAGATGAACTTTGAAAACATAGTAAGTGAAGGAAGCCAGACGTAAAAGGACACAAACTGTATGATTCCATCTCTACAAAGTGTCCAGAATAAACACAAATCCATAGAAACATAAAGTAGATTAGGAGTTGTCTGGGGCTGGTGGGGAGGGTGGGTATGGGAAGCAGGTAGGGATAATGGGGGTGGCTGTTAGTAGATACAGGTGGGGTGATAAAAATCTGAAATTGGCTATGGTGATGTTGCACAACTGGGAATTTACTTAAAACCATTAAATTGTGCACTTTAACACTGTGAATTGTATGGTGTGTTAATTACATCTAAATAAAGCTGTTCCAAACAACAACAACAGATATTCCACTAGGTTTACCCAGAGAAAAAGGATGATCGGAGGTATGTAATGCCTCCTACTTGCAGCATGGCATCCTGAAAATAGTACTGAGTGTGGAGTAAAAAGATGTGGTTTTAGCATTGGTTCAATCACCGCGTAGCTGTGTGGCTTTTGGCAAGTTATGGAACCTCTCCGAGCTTCAATTTTCCCACCTAGGAAATAGGGGTGATAACCTCTGTCCACCTCAGTGATAGGGCATGACATGAGATTAACATCTGAAAGGTGCTTCCAATGAAAAATCAGTTTGTCCCAGACATGGAAATTATTGTTGCTTTGTTCTTTTGTAGGCTCTGCTTTAGGTAGGTCTATTGTTAGGCAGTGTTTATTTTTTATTTATTTATTTTTGTCTCCTGCAAGGTAGCTCTATATTCTGTCTACCAAATAGCAAATTGCTACATTGTTTCTTTGTTGTTTGACACTTAGGTTCTCACCTAATAGTCTGTTTACTTAAATATTTCAGAGTCTTTTAGCATTTCAAAAGAGTATTTTTAAACATTAGCTATGAAAAAAAAAAAACCAGAAGAGGAAATAGAGGCACAATTGCTCACTCTTTTAGGCTCAGCACTTACCTATTGATGAATTATGCACATACACAGGCAGAGAGGAAAAACAACAAAAAACAAGACACGTTCACTTAAGAATAGAAATGGGAATTATCTATAAATTTGCTAATCTGTGACTGGGTTTGGTGGCTAATTTTACATACATCATTTCACCCCTACATGAAAGCCACGCAGGAAAATGACAGTTCCCAAGGAAAGCCTTTGTTATCCTAAACAGCAGTTCAGAAGAAGTTTCTGCTTCAATCTAACGGTCAGAAAAAAAAAAAAAATCTAACGGTCAGTCTGGTTATAAAACACATAGTGACAAGGGCCCCCTACAGCTTTGAGAACCTGAAACCAGGAGGTTCTAACTGACCTTGAATTCTAGATCTCAACTTTCCCGTCTTTCCTTTTGTACTATTACAGCCCCACTGTGGTTCGGTTCTAGAGGACATTTGATTAAAATGTTATTTTTGGTGAATACATAATTTTCTACATTAAAATTCAAAAACCCAAGAGGGCAGCTTAGACTTGTAACTATGTGATGCAATCGGCCACTGGTACCCAACAAAATCTGAGTGAGAGGGAAAGAGGGAAAGAGCCTGCATGCGAAATGTGCCCCAGCCTTTGAGAGAAGGATGCTGAGTCCTAGTCTCCAAACACACCACCATGCCTGGTGCTCACCAGAGTTCATAACCTCGTATATGGGAACCCACTGTTCAAGGGACATGTCATTTTCCAGGGCAGGGAAGAGCCCTGAAGAGAGGCTGTGGCCCGGATGTCAGGCACGGGGAGGCTGTAGGGAGAGGGGAGGTGGCGAGTTTCCTGTCTCATTTGACACAGGCCTCAATTTGCTGTGATATGATTCAGACAGTGTGCTGCCCAGGACACTGAATATAGTTGCAGCTCTGAGTCAACCTCAGGCTCTGCTCCCTCACGGCCTTCGAAGCTATGTGCAGCTGGGTAGCAGACGCGGACACAAGTGTCTCGCCAGGGCTCACTTGCTCCTCAGGTCTGATCAAAGGTCTTCCCTAGGCCTGACCTCTTGTTACTCACACATGCTTTCAAAGAGACACTGGCCCTCTTGGCAGAAACCCAAAAGTCCGTGGTCTGTGAAGTTTGGGTAATGGAGAGTTCTCTCTGGTTAACTGAGATTAATAGAGGCTTAGCTTAATCTATTAACAGAAGTTATCATATATAGCATTTGTGTATTTCCAGTTTTTTTTAAAGATCATTTATTTATTTATTCATGAGAGACGCAGAAGGAGGCAGAGACATAGGCAGAAGGAGAAGCAGGCTCCCTGTGGAGAGCCTGATGTGGGACTCGATCCCAGGACCCCAGGATCGTGACCTGAGCCAAAGGATATGCTCAACCACTGAGCCAGCCAGGCGCCCCTTGTGTGTTTCCCATTTTCAAGGGATTGAAATTTATTTACCATTCACTGTGTATCTAGTGTTTAAGCTCATATTTTAAAGCTTAAAATCTAGTTGATACACAATCTAAAAACCATGAAACAATTAAGAAGGCTTGATCATTTCGGAAACTGGGATTCAGAAAAAAACGGCAATTAGGAGGTAGTTGTGGTCAGAGGAGATTTTCTGGAGGAGGTCTGGTATCCCCTGGGCTTTGATGGACCAGCAGGATTTAAATGGCCTTGAGGGAGAACAGACAGGAAGAGCAGGGGAGTGAGAATGAGAACAGAATGAATGCCAAAACAAGAGAGAAAATAATTTAATCTTTCCTTGCCTGCTCAGAAGGCTCATTAGGACTTTACAGAACTCCAGGATCCTTCTAGATCACAATGCGCCATGTGCAGAAGCATTGACTAAGACAGTGTGCCAGCTGATGGGTGAGCCTCTTAGAGAGGAGAGTGCTGACAGCCTTCCTTTCAGTTTTCCTGAGTCTCCTTTTGGAGACATGAAATCTAGGATATTTTAAAAAGCAGACAAAAGAAGCTTCATTTGTTTGGCTAGTGAAAGGACAGGGTATATGCATCCGTTTGGGGAACTAGCCTCTTAACCCAGAGCCATCCTCTGTCATTTGGTAACCATGGGTCACACAGGAAATAGCTTTATGCCTTAGCCTGAAAAATGGAACTAATAATGGGTCCCCTTGTGTGTAAATAAAACTGCATTAGGAATAAGCACTGTGCATATTAGTCCTTATGCTCTCTGGAAGAAAAGATTAAAATAGGTTCACAGAATTATGATGATGATTACATATGCCTGGAGACTGGGGGTTGATTTTTCAATTCATTGATTTCATAAGTCATTCGTGGCGTGCAGCTACAGAATCAGAAAAGGCTTGGTTTTGAATCCCAGATCAATCACTCATTGCCTGACCATCTTTCCTTCTCTCATTAAAGAAGTATGTATCAACCTCCTATTACATGTTCTGATAAGTTACCTAAGTTCTTGGGGTCTCAGTTTCCTCATCCATGAGAGAAAGATTAAAGTACCAATCTCTTAGGGTTATGATAATGCCTGACATATGGCAGATCTTTAATTCATATTAGTACTCCTCTAATTAATGAGTGAGGGAGTTAACTAAGGCATGATTACTTAAGGAGTTACAGCATGTGATAGGAGGGAAGACAGGGCAGTGGTAGATAATAACACGGGGCAGAGTGCAGCCAGTGTTAGAGATGGGGTATGAATGAGCGGAGACCGTCTGGATGGACAGGATAGCATTTACTAAAAGGCCAGGGCCCTGGCAGTTGAATGGAGATTGGGGATCCTGACCTGCTGCTGCAGGAGGTGACCACTAAGCAAATAGGGTGGCGTGAGGTGGTCGAGGAGATATCCCAGGTCATACTTGACCTCGTTACAGCTCAGCAGTTTAATACCGGCTTTTGGGGGGAGATGCACGCATGCATCCATCTTTCCCTTTATTCACATATTGAATACAAAATGTCTATGACTCCCTTCCCTGTGTTGGGCATTTTCTTAGCACTGGGAATCCAACCAAAGAATTTACAGAAGAGTGAAAAAGAAAGACAAGTAAAGAGACAGTTATAAATCACTGTGGTGAATACTAAGATGGTCCTTGCCTCACTGTCTCCTGGGGGTCACACAAAACTGGACGTTGGCCCTGGATTCTCCATCTCTGGCTATGGGATGGAAGGGAAGAGAATAAATTCGCTCGGTCTCCAAGTCCCCTCTGCCCTCTGGTTTATTGCTTTGAGGTTCAACTGAACTCATGTACTTAAAAGCTCTTTGGAATCTGTATTATACCACGTACGTGATGTATTTTAATATATCAACCATCAATGAATCTATCATATATTATCTTACCAGATTTGATCATGATGTTAACATTCTGTAATAAATCATAGCAGGTTTTTTAAAAAAATATTTTATTTATTTATTCATGAGAGACACAGAGTGAGAGGCAGAGACATAGGCAGAGGGAGAAGCAGACTCCCTGTGGGGAGCCTCATGCGGGACTTGATCCTGGGACCCTGGGATCACAACCTGAGCCAAAGGCAGACGCTCAACTGCTGAGCCACTCAAGTGCCCCAAACAGTAGCAGGTTTTATTGTCTTTTTTGTTTCTTGAGGTTGCTTCTTTTTGATATGAAGCTCTGTAAACCCTTATGTACTAGTTCTTCCGCTAATGTAGTTGTCCCCGTGCCTGTGTGTCCTGCATCAGATGGGATTTGAGGAAGGACTAATAAGGTTGTAAACTGCCTTTGGGGAGGAGTGAGGGGAGTGATAATTAGTGAGGAAAAGACTAAGGCGTAAGGATTAGAGGAGAGAGTCAAGCATTATAGAAAGACCATAGTAAGAACATGGAGGGTGGGGCTTAGCAGTGTAAGGGGGACAGATATGCGAATAAAACCTAGAAGAAAAGAATGAGTTGCGAGCAAAAGGCGGAAGAAGAGACAGGTGCAGCCATCCAGCTGGTGGAGGGGAGAAAAAGGTGCCTCCCATTTTAAACAGCTTATGTCCTCTAGCTGCAATATTTCTGCTGATGTCTGAATAGAGAGAAAAATGTGTGTGTATGTGTTTGTTAATAACAGTTATCTATTTATAGGCCCTAAATTATACACCATGAAAGTCTCTCTGAGACAAGATGTGTTATTTGGCTGCCAGAAGGAGAAGTTAAAGAAAAAAAAAAAGCACCAGAAAAGGGGGGGGGGGTCTTCTAGATGTCTTTTTTCCTTTCCTCATCCTCTCTGTCCCTCTTCTGACGGTTAATGACAACTGTCAACTCTGCTTTGGAGCCAAAATCCTAAGAGGTCAAGAGGAGATTATTAAGATCTTCCTCTAGGAGGAGGGGCCTTCATGGCTTCCTGAGAATGACACCAAAATCACATCATTTTCTAGTAGAATCCAAAAGGAAATTAGACAGCATCATTCCTAAGATCTTTGTATTTCAGAGGATGAGACTGAAGTTCAGAGGACTTGTCCTGCCCAAGGCCTCCCAGCAAGCTGGGACAGAAGAACGTTTGCTAGTTCATTCTAGTGCTCTTTCTACTAGGATGCCCATTAAGCCCTTGCTCTTTTATCAACTCCAGTTTTTTCACTCATATGTGAAACAAGAAGTCTTGGTGCCCGTTTTCCTCTGACTTCATCTTTCCAGAGAACTGTCAGTATTTCCCAATGACCTCAAGATGTCCTTTAGGGAACACAACTTCCATACCTGATTCTAAGTTCATAGTCACAAGAGAGTGGTTAAGAGTATAGCTTTTGGTGTCAGGTCTTCCAGGTACTGTGTGACTTCAGGTAGGTTACCCAATCTTAATATCTCCTTTTCCTCATCAGTAAAATGAGGATAAAAATAGAAATTCTTTTCATGGAACTGTTGTGGTGATTGAGTGAGGCAATACATGTAAAGCACCTAGCAAAGAGGTACTCATTTTTTAAATTAGTGTCATAATATCCTAATGGATTAGAGAAGTTAAGATTCCATGATAATAGCTTTCAATGTGAACCTCAAATGCAGTGACCACCCCTCTGAAAGGATCTTCCCATTCAGGCTGATGATGGGGAAGATGATCCCAGCCAGTAGCCTGCCAAGTTATCTACAGAGAGTCTTATTGAGGACATCAATGATAAAGAAGGACCTTGGGGGCGGGGTGCTGGCTAGGAGAGGGAAGTGAGTAGTAGAGGCAGTCAGTGAGCATTAGGGGCTGGGCCTCTTCATTTGAGAGGAAAGACCCCATGTCTTCTGTCTTCCTTCTCTCTTTACAGGCCTTCAGGGTATCAACTTGAGGGTGAGAAGGAGAGGCCTTTGGGAAGTTAGAAAAAGAAACCAGTTGCCAAGATCTGTGGTTTGAAATACCTTCCTGCATCTCGCATACCAGTCCTCCGACCTCCACCCATATAAAACTCGGCTGTATAATGTTCCACTTCTCAATTACCTTATGCTAGAGATCTAACGTTTTCTTTTATGAAATATTTATGACTATTATTTTATTGGGTTCAATGACTCTTCTGTGATTTGAGAGCAGATTATGATTGTCATTGGCAGAGAAGTCAGATGTCTTGCCCAAGATGCTGTATTTGGTCATTGTTCTCCTTAGTCCGAAGGAGGAGGTGGGGGTTCTTCCCAATACATCACCTGATGGCCCTTTATAAAACCTTCAACCTTTCTTCCACTCTCATATATACCATACATTCAGATGCATATGCACCCATACTTTTAAAAATCATCAAAGCATTTCATATTAAGAATTTCTGGCTTAGGGTTAAGCTGAACAATACATTCTTTTCTTTCCTTTCCCCTTCAGGGAATACAGGCCCTGAAACCTGAGTCTGAGAAGATCTAGGTACAAATGAAAGGAGGTACAAATGAAATCTACAATTAAAATCTGGCTGTAAGCAAAAGATTCCATTCTGACATCTTTTGTAAACAATCCAAGGATGAGGTTATTGTCTTATATATGTTATCTCCTATAATATTTGTGACAGGGTTCTGAATTTGGCAGGCTTTCAACAAGTGATGTCTCAGGGTGGTAAATGAGATAGGGAGTCGTCTTGGGAGGCCCCCAGTATTGATACGAGCAGGAACGATAATAACAGTAATAGTTACTCACTGATCATATAACTCTGTGAGTAAGGCACATTACAGACACTCTCTCTAATTCTTAAAATAACCCCAAAAGGTAGGGATTGTTCCTATTTTATAGTAAGGGAACCTGAGGCTCAGAGAGGTTAAATAATTGGCCCAGTTCACCAAGTAATATGAGGCAGAGTCAGAATCTAGAATTGCTTAGTTTTGTGTGACTTCAGTGCCACCAGGCCACTGCCTTTCATCACACTGGGTCCAGCATAGTACCTGGTGCTTCTCTCCATTGGCAGAGTCATTCTTCCTCTGTGTGTGTGTATGTGGCAGGGTGTGCTCCAAAGGCCCCCGCTGTGAGAGTCTCTTCTGCAGCCTCAGTAGGGGGTGCCATTGGCAGGCTGAGAGTGGTGGGGTATGTGTGGGCGCCACTGTTGGGAGGACTTGAAAAGTGGGAGGGGGAATCTTCCGTTACTAAGCGAGGACCTAGGAGCCGTTGTCAAGGAAGAATCTGGGGCCTGCCATAAAAGGAAGGTCTCCCTTCCCCTGCTGGCAGGGGAAGCGCTGCCTCAAGCAGCGAGTCTGACAATTTCCCCGGCCCACCTGCATTTGGGCAGCTCTGGGGAGAGGGGGTGGGGGAAGTGACCTGGAACAAGTAGGTGGGACCTTTGCTTGAAGGAGTCTGGCAGAGAGCAGCAGGCCAGGCAGTACTCGGCAAAGCCCCAGAGCTGAGCCCATCGGCTGAGCCATGTGACCAGTCTCCTGCCTTCCAATCTTGTCCCCTTTGATCTGTCCTCCAAGATCTACCTGGGAGATCTTCCTAAGATGCCACAATGCTGCCCACATGTCCTTCACTTGTTCCCATCATTATTGGATAAAATCCAGCTTATTTTGCCTGGCAAGAGAGGGCTTTTTCCAGACCCGACCTTTGCCTTCATACCAGTACTTCTTTGGCCATTCCTGAGCACTTGTCTGCCTCCAAGCAGAGCAGCATTTCCTGTGCCCATCTTTTTTGCTGTGTCCTTGCATAGCTGGAGGAAACAGGATAACTCTATGGGGTCTCCTTTATAGGGGACCCAGTCCCACTCATGAGGGCTCCACCTTTGTGACCTAATCACCTCCCAAAGGCCTTACCACCAAATACCACTACGTTATGGGTTAGGGTTTAACAACTAAATTGGGGAGGGCAGGCATACAGATGCTCAGCCCATAGCATCCCTTACCTCACCTCACCCTGAAGCTCCTGGAGAAAGTGGAGGATATGAGATTTAAATCAAGTTTGAGATCCAAGTTTAAAGCACCAGTGATTTTTTTTAAACCTGAGAATGATGAAGCCCAACCCACAATGTTACTGAGGGAAAGGGAAAAGGAGGTTGGGAGGCAGTTTATATCTGGCAGGGTTGAGACTTCCCCCCCAGCTGCCTACATCTGATTTTCTTTTTCAATTTCGGCCAACAGTCAGTTCCTCTATCCCTTGCAGGCCCTCTCCCAAATGTATGTGGAGAATTGTTCCCCAAGGGGGTGTGTAGCTAGCACGCACACTTGCAGGGCTGATGACTCATCTCAAGCATTCACCATAGGTTTCCCTTTACAGACAGCCAGGGAACACCTGTGCTGAAGTATCTTCATTATGTCATGAAATCCTCTCAGCCACTGAGGTTGGTTTCATTATGCCTGTTTTTTTTGCTGATGAGGCTCAGAGTTATGCTGTTGGCCCAAAGTCACAAAGCTAGCAATTCTGAGGCATTCTGTCAAAGCCACATCTGGCTTCTCAAGTCCATACTCCTTCTATACCACTGCAGAATTCAGCTCCCAAGAAGTCTTTATTAAGCATTCACCATGTACCAGGCACTATGCTCAGAGCCAGAAAGTCTAGATGAAGAACTTTCAGTTCTTGCCTTGTGTACCTCTCCTTCTACTTGGGGAGCCATGCCACAGAGAATTCTTTCGACATGGTATGGCAGCGGTATGCATTGGGAGCAATGGGAACCCGGAGGAGGAATCAAATCTACCATGCAAGGGGGATGCTTGAATAAAGAGCTGAGTTTTGACCCAGGTGAGGAGCTGGGGGAGGCAGAGGAGATGCTTCTGACAGGAAGATGATCAAGGAGCCCAGGAGGGCCTCTCTCTCCATAGGTGCAGGCTGGGTAGCTTGGTTGTAATTTCACTTCCTCCTTCCTGCTCGGAGGGTGTTATTATCTGTTTGCTCTTTGGTCTTATCTGTGTCCATGCCAGGTATTTTTTTGCTTTTTTAAGCTCTCTCTTAAAGTAAGGAACATAGCACATCATCCAGAAGGAATTTAAAATACTCAGTACAACTGGGTGCAGGTGGGAAAGGCTTTTTTTGAGGGACAAAAGGCCCATTTCCTGGGTCCTAGAAATTATACCACATAGATTAATCCTGTCTACGACTACCCTAAGCCTGGTCCTGCAAGGTGCCATGGGAGAAACACAGATGCTCATAGTCACAAGACTGGGTTAAGGATAACGTGGCCAAATGAAGGGAAAGGCAGGCCATGTCTCTTTAGTGAAAGCAGTATATAATACAAAGTTGGATTTACTCAGCGGTGTTCGGGTTTTATAGCTACCAACTTATGGCTATAAAAAAGGGTTTACTTTCGAAATTCCTACTGGAATATAACTTTTTTATTAAAAGGCTGAATTTCTCTGGTCCTTAACCTGTCTTTCCCATTGAAACAATTGTTCTTTTGATGCATTTTCTGAACTCAAGCTTTTTTTTTTTTTAACTCAAGCTTTCTTAACCATACAGATAAAATACCATAACTGAAGAGACCTTATGTGATAGAGCCCAATCCCAGAATGGCCTACAAATTCACCAAGAAGACAACCTACACAAGAAACACTTAAAATTGCCTAACATTGTTCATGAAGTGCTACAGCATAAAACCACTTCTGGCTCTCATCACTGAGCCTCTGTATGCTCCTATGTGTGAATGTGGTCCTTTCCACCAGCGGGGTGCATGGGACCAGCTGTGTGTCCCACTGCTGTTAGGCAGGAAGCTATCCTGGCACAGCCTGTCTGGGACCCTTCGTCTGTCAGGGCGGCCTCTGAGGCCCCCACTTCCCTGGGTAAGAAGGGGCTGATCTGTGGGCCATGTCGGCAGCACAGGAACTCACAGGTGGGATGGAGGCAGAATGCCACCACCAGGAAGTGGTGAATACCTATGACTGATGCCCAGGGATGGCCAACATGATGGCCGGTTGTGTGGCTGAGACAAGAGGATGACGAGCATGACCAAGGCGAGGAAGTAAATATGATTGCTTTTGGGAACACATTATTATCAATTATCACTCTCTCTCTCTCTCTTTTTTTGTCTCTGCCCCTCTTGGAGTCTCAATGTACTGTCTCTCTTCCTCCAGCTACTCTAGTTTTTTGGTGTATTTCTCTCTTTCTTGACATAGTCCATCGAGGGGTCTCTCCTCTCCCTGAATCCTTAGTGATCACCTAACTCTGGGCACCCCTGTCTAGTGTGTTTCTTCCTCTTTGCTTCTGTTGCCTCCCTGTATAGTTTTCAAATACTGACTAATAATTTCAGGTCTTATTAGAAAAGAAGGACACGTAAAATTTTGTGCCAAAGTTTCTATCAAGAGTACTCATATATCTATGAGAACTCCTTTATCTATGAGATCTCTTGGACACTTCCAACTCTGACTCACCTCTCTAACTCCCTTCCTGGGCCACCTGGGAGGGTCAAAGAAACGTTCAAATGCCTGGCCCTGACTGTGCACCCTCTCCCCAAGGAAGAGTCAGCCTGTGTCACCCTAGGTCCTGCATGCTTCTTTTGCTGACCCAGTCTTTCTGGGATGGATTAAGTGTCCTCTGCTTTCTCTCATCTCTTCCCTACTTATTTTTCTTCTGCTGCCCTCTCTCTGTGTCCATAAGATGTCAAGTTCCTGGACCAGCTGTCCAAAAGCCGATCCCACAATGTGGTCAACTCCTGCTGATGTCTCACATCTCCTGGTGACTCTTACTCCAAAGCATCAGCCATCCCCACAGGAGCAATGCCTCCTGCCCCATTTCCAAACAGGTCTTATCATGAGACTCAGAGGCAATGTCTGAAATCTAGATTCTAGGGCTCTGCATTGGCCTAAGGACTCTAGTGTCAATGCCACCGTGAAGAATCCTGACCTGGTCTAAGGTCCCCAGGATGCTGTGGGGGAGGGACCACACAGGTTGGGGACAGGGTTAGTAGCTGGTTTGCACCACAATGTGAAGTCACCTCCTTTCATATCTACCCCTCCTGGCACCAGGTTGATAAAGTTAATCCTGGAGCTGGGGTAGACGGAGCTCTGTACCTAACCAAAGCCCAGCTGAATGGTTCATGAGATCTGAATCAGCCGGAAGCAACTGCTTGGTCCCCAGAACCCATGTCTCAGTTCCACCTGGCATCACCAATTATCGAGCCTCTGACATGGGTTTTTTTTTTTTTTTTATTCCCTCGAAATAGGGCTATAATTAAATCCAAAATTGTGCTGGAGACTTTATAGTCATGGCAAAAGCAGAACACAATGTCTGCAGACAAAAAAAAAAAAAAAAAAAAAAAAAAAACAACAACAACAACAACAAAAAAAACAAAACCCAAAAATCCTCTTTCAATAAAAATTAATTATTCGCAGCTCGTGTTCTGGTTCTGGTGGTGATGTGGGGAATGCATATGAAGGCATGGGAGGACTGGCTGGAGGCACTAGAGGACAGCTCCTACATACTCCCCTGGCTCTGCCTCTGCCGTGCAGCCCCCATCTCCACTCATGCAACCCACACCCCCTGCCCCGCTGCACCTCCTTCCTTCCCTTAGAGTAACTGCTTGTTCTCTGCAGCCTTGTGGGTCACTGGGATTTTTTTCCCTCTTCAGGGTTGAGAAGTTTTTTGTTTTTTTTTTTATTTGTTTTTATTGAAGTTCTATTTGCCAACATATAGTATAACACCCAGTGCTCATCCCATCAAATGCCCTCCTCAGTGCCCATCACCCAGTCACTCCAACCCCCTGCACACCTCCCCATCCTCAACCCTTTGTTTCCCAGAGTTAGGACAGGGTTGAGAAATTGAAAGCAGCCATAGACAGGGCTGGGAGAGGTGAGAGACAAACACAAAAGGAGAGAGAGAGAACCTGTAATCTGTCATTCCCATTCAATCTCTTTTTCTTTCAAGAGGAAAAATTCTCACTGACAAGGAATATAAGAATTCTACTGGCAGTGTGTGCTTTATGCTTCCTGCCACAGGGAGTGTGTGGGCTCCAGCTCTGGCTCCCACAGGGACCTCTGGGGGAAGAGCCGGAGCCAGTGCCACATAATATTCATGTGACAGAACTTGCTACAGCCCAGGTCCTGAAACATGGCCTTTCCTCATGTCCAGAGCATGAGTCCAAATGTGGGTTAGAAATAGGATTCAATGTGGACAAGCCTCCCGGAGAATAAGTACAGTGAAAAATCAGAGAGACGAGGAAGGGGAGGCAGGATAGAGGGGTTCTTACCCTGTAACCTAGTTACTGGATTTAACCAGGAAAAAGGAAGAGGATTGGCAAAAGCCAAAGTGAGCTTTGGCTACCTTGTGATTTATCTAAGGAGGTAGTGACAGAGGAGTGGAAATGTGATGCAAGTTGCCCTGTCAGTATCTAGGGTTTCTTCCTGCTTTAGATTAGGTCTCCACCATCCACTGTGCCTGGAGGAGGGTCCCACCATGCTTCAATGAAACGCAGGATCAGGGTACCCAGGGTTGCACATCATGTAAACATGCTGAGTGACACAGAGGTGGAGGGGCTTCTGCAACAGGCTACAGCATGGGAAGATTGCCCTGGGGCCAAGACTGAGACACTGCTGGGTGCTCATGAGTGGCAGCTCACTTGGGGCATGCTCACTCAGTGCTCTGGAAATGACAGATCCAAATTTAACTCATAGAAGTGGCAGACAGGTACAATGTGAGCACCATCTCTGGCTGGATAAGTAAAGACAGGTAACTGATGATGTAGAAAGGAACAGGTGGAGACTATGGAAAGGTTGGTGGGTGGGATGTTACTGGAGGTGCTATTGGATGCAGGGATGACCATAGCTGTTCTCCAACCCCAAATCCTTCAGCAACTCATATCTTAGAAGATTGAATGAGCTACTCCTCAAGTCTAAGATTTGGTGATTCTGTTGAGTCAGCCAGATTTTCCCTGTGTCGGGGGATTATAGGGTCTCACGAAGACCAATACATCCTTATTTCCCACTGATGAGACTCCATCTCCTCTTGTGACATGGCAGGCCTCAGCACATAGATACACACACCGCACTCGCTGCACCACAGGTGGGCAAAGCATCGGCATGACGGGTTTACCATGTTCCATTTCTGTGAAGGCAAATTCTCCCCTTCTGCACTGCCCCTCACTCAATTTCTTTGCCCAGTTTCAAAAGCTTATCAAAAGCCCAGATTTCTTGACATGTGAAGAGGGGAGGCATGGCTTTAACTTGGTTGGCTAAAAACTCTGTCAAAGCTCCCTAATCCTGGGCATTAAACAATGACTGCTACCCCTTCCACTTATAGTCAACACTTTATCACAGGTCCCAGCCAGGGCAGTAAGACAAGAAAACCAAGTATAAGGGTTGAAAAGAAAGAAATAAAGCTATAATTAATTGCACATGTCATAATAACTTATGTGGAAAATCCAAAAAAATCTACAGATAAACTATTTGAATTAATAAGTAAAACTACCCAGAAACCTGAACTTAGAATCAATACAAAATTATTTATATTTTGGATATGTGCAACACATTTTTAAACTGAAATATACTTAACAGCTATAGTTTAAAAGCATCAAAAACGTAAAATACCTATGAATAAATCATACAAAGTCGTACAATTCAATTACACTGAAGACCATAAAACACTACCAAGACAAACTAAGAGACTCAACAAATGAAGGAATATATGCCATGTTAATGTACTGACGTATTGTAAAGGCTTAAATTCTCTCTAAATTGATCTATAGATTCAACATAATCATAATAAAAATTCTAACAGGTGTACGTGTGTGTGTGTGCATGTAAACTGGAAAGCTGATTCTAAAATATATATAGCCATGTGAAAGGGTGAGGAAAGCATAACATTCTTGAAGAACAAAGTTGGAACCCTCATATTACTGCCTATTGAGAGTTATTATAAAGTAATAGTAAATCTGACAATGTAGTATTGACATGAGGGTAAACAAATGCAGAAATAGAAGAGAATAGAGCCCCAAAATAGACCACACATATGAGGTCACATAGTTTATGACAGTGGGGAGAAGGTATTCCTTACAGTACATGTGCTAGCTAGCTTGATTGGATATCTAAATGGGAAAAATGAGGGTGCCTAGGTGGCTCAACTGGTTAAGCTTCCGACTCTTGATTTCCACTCAGGTCATGATCTAAGCCCTTGGTCCTGGGACCAAGCCCGTCGGTGAGCTCCCTGCTTCTCTTCACCCCTCTCCATCTGTCCCTCCTCCTACTCATGCTGTCTCTCTAAAACAAACAATTTTTTTTTAAATGGGAGAAATGAATTTTATCTTACTTTACACCATACCCAAAAATCAGTTCCAGATGGATTGTAGATCTCAATGTGAAGGTGAAACTACAGAACATCTAGAAGAAAAACAGGAACATATCTGCAAAAACATGGCATAAATTATTCAGGGAACAATTTATTAGATGGAAAATGAAAAGCACAAATCATAAATGGGAAATATCACAAATTGGAATTCATAAAAATTAAGACCTGTTTATCAAAAATACTAGCAAGAGAAAGAAAATGCAAAGTACAGTGTGAGGACATATTTACAACATATTTTTGTATCTTTTCTATATCCAAGATATACAAAAGGCACCTAAAAATCAATAATAAAAAAAAAGATAACTATCCAGAAAAAAAATTGATAAAAGATTTGAATAGTATTTTTTAAGGATGTCCAAATGACCCATAATCATTTAAAAAGGAAGATAGCCTCAATAGTCTTCAGGAGAAACCACAATAAAATTCCAAGATATACCACCAGAGTGGCTAGAATTAAAAATCTTGCACTATTAAGTACTGTATGTGGAGCCACTGGACTTTCAAAGACTGCAGGTGGTAGCATACATTTTTATGGCCACTTGTAAAACTCTTTACTACTATCTACTAAAGCTAAACATGGTATACTTTATAACCAAGCAATTCACTTCTAGAAATATACCCAAAAAAATAACCCTAGGGGCACCAAGATACTTGTATGAGAAAGTTTGTAGCATTCTCAAACTAGAAACAAAATATAAGCAGTAGACTGGATAAATGTTGTTATTTTCATACAATGGAATATTATTCAAACTTTTGCTATTCATCACACAGAATGCATGTCAAACTTAACATTGAGCAAAAGAAACTAGGCACAAAAGAATACACACCATATGGTCCCATTTATACAAAGTAAAAACTGGCAGACTTAACCTATGCTGTTAGAAGTCAGGATGGTAGTTACCAAGTGGGTTTAGAGTGGGGGTTCTGTGGTGTTACTAAGCTCTATTTATTGATCAAGATGTTGGTTATTCATGTGAAAATTCACTGAGTTTGACTCATGACTTGCACACTTTTTTTAAGTATGTTGTAATTCAATAAAAAGTTTACCTAGAAAATAAAGAATCATCGAGGGAAATCCTCAGAAGAGCATAATCCCCTCATTTAGGGAAAAGAAACAATAAAGAAACTGAAGGTTGAAGAGGTCAGAGGTTCAGGCTAGCATTAGAAGACAGAACGGCACTGCCTACATGGTGTGACCTGAGGATCATCTTCACATTATGGTCACAGTGCCAGACGACCCAGCACCAAAAATACATCCACTCGTTTGAACTTTCAAGACCCCCTGGAAGGCTTAGACTTTACACACTATCATCAGCTAAAACATCAAGGAGATTTACTGATTGTCAGCCTTGAAAGTCCAAGCTTCCTGGACATAGATGAGGCCCTGGGAGATCCAGGGCCAGGAAGTGGAGAATCGTATGTGTGAATGGGGGGCAGAAGTGTCCAGACATTCATGTTCTATCATCCATTTAGCATAGCCCTGTATTATGACCTTCCAGATCAGTCATTTCATTTCTTTGCATTCAATAAATAATTCTGGAGAGCTACTATGTGTTGGCATTGCAGCAAATTACAAATATGAACAAGGCAGGTGTTGCCTCTGCCCTCTTGAAATGTAGTCTGGTATATGGGCACACAGAGCTGAATTTCTAGTAGGTGGCCTAGCTGACTGCTCAGCATGGCAAGAGCCAAGCTGGGCTTTGGTTCCCAGTCCTCTGAATATGCACCTAACAGGGGGGACCTGCAGGGGGACTGGCTGGAACCACCCCCGCACCGCCACCCCAGTATGTTGTTCAAGGGGAACGGATTTGATCTCCTCAGGGCACAACTCAGAATGTGAAAGGTTATTTTGAAATGGTTGAAGAGACCTGGGCATATCATATCTGCAAATGGATTCTAGCCAACAGCATGAAATTTTCATAATCTCACTTTATGTCATAATTATAGTGTACTTGCTCTTTACTGTCATCAGCCAAAAGGTTTTTTTTTTTTTTTTTTTTTTTTTATCAGCGTATTTGTCATTGTAAATGTTATGTGTATAATCAGGGAAATTTGTCACTGAAGCAACAGAAGGAAGAGCAGTCATACTCAGGACAAACACATTACCTGCTATGAAACATAGCACACAATACTTATTATGAGAAGGATGTACCATAGAGCCAGGGCGGTAAAATCCCTTCACTCATCAAGGCTTTCTCAGCCACATTGGAGCCCACTGCCAACACTGCAGCCTAATTTGTCTTCTTAAAAATTGAAGAGAGCCCAATTATCAGGGAGGAATTTCATCAAAAGAACCAGATTACACTGTGCATGTGTAGGATTCACACTTAACCACTAATGTATTTGCATTTTGGTTCCATTTTACTTATAATATATGTAAAGTTCTTATGTTCTAACTAACAAACCTTACTCATCCTTTCATTAGGAAGCAATTCTGTGGCCTTTTTCTATATGAAGCAAGTGTGAGTTCTTTGTCTCAACAAGCGGTGTAGTGTATCCCAGACTCTGTTCAGATGGTGGAGGATGCAAAGTAGCCTTGGCACAGTGCTGTCACCATCTCACGCCTAAGCTGGCTCTACAGTGTCCTTGAGCAAAGTTGATCGATCGTTCATTAGGCCTCGACACAAACTCATTCTTTTATCTTAGTTTGAGGCACTGTCAACTATCATTTCTTCAATAAATGTTTAATGAGTGCCTTCCCGTGTTAGGCATCATGCTGAGGACTACTCTACCAGGGGCTATCCTCTTGTGCCACCCACCATTGACTGTGAGGGCAATCTCCAAACAATCCTGAACTTGGGCCCCTCCTTTCAGACTTGTTCTTTTGGTGATGTTCATTCTGGATCGTGCACACATACAAGTCTAGAAGTGGTGCTCTCTCAATCACCAACTCTGCTCTTTCTAATACATCACACTGATTCTCATTAGCATGATACTGTGCTAGTAGCCCCTCAGGACATGTTTTCTGGTTTGTTTTTTGTAGTAGCCAGATCTAGACACAGCTCCTTTTACTAAGACTGTGGTAATAATGTACGCTCATGCCTTCCTTGGTAGTGTGGGCAGGCTCTCCACACTGGAACACCCGTGTAATTCAGCCCAATCTAGTTGAGACCTTGCTTTGGGGGAGTAGTACGTAGGTCACTGGTCCTGCACTTTGTTAAATTAGTACCTTACAAGGGTACGCTGTATTCTCCACAACACATCTGGATTCACAGGGAAAGAGTCCACAGTCTGTAATTCAAGGATCACAACAATGTCTTTTCTATTAACACCACCTGAGGAGTTTAATTGTCAAGCTTCAGGAGGCAGCTAGGGCAGGTGAGGTGCTTGGGGGTTTCCTAAACTATCTTGGCTTTTTTCTGAGACAAAGCATTCTGAGATGACTCAATGACTAGTGCAACAAAGAATGTGAAGAGGTAGGGCTGTGTGCCCACTGACAGGTAAAAGCAGAAAAAAAACCCATGGAAGCAGAGTGAACCCTCCCAGATTTTGGAGAAGAGGCCTAATACATGGCCCAGGCAGCCTTCAATATTAAGAAAGACTCACAAGTGGTCAGTGCGACTACAGGGGCCTGGGTGGTAACTATTTTGAGTCTCTACTAATTCATCTGGTGAGATTCCAAATAAAAAAGAATTGGGTAGGCTATAGATGAATAGAAGACACTGAATTTTAAATTTAATGTAATCTATCATCACTATAAACAAAAGACCATCCAAGTTCAAAGAATAGATGAGTAGAAATAGCAGGTATAATTTTTTGGAAATGACCAAGGTGATTCAGGCTGCTGGAGTCCATGGCTGCCTATAAATTTTATAATCAGCTTAAACCCATACTAGAGACTCAAGACTAATGATTCTAATCTAAACTTACTAAATAACCTTAACCAAATAATCCCCAGATAAAAATTTTTAGTTATACATGCAGAGAAAAATGTTAGCCAAGAACAATACTGACAAACAGTGACGAGGGTCCTATGAGAGGCTTGAAATGGAGGAGATGTGCTGCCAGCCTCAAGGAGAGAGGAGAGAAAAAGCTTCACTACTGGACCAAGTAGGAGAACATTTACCCCCAACTGTCCTCTAAGATTAAGCATGGGCTAGATGCCAGTTGCCTACTGCAGGGAAATCAAGTGAGCATTAAGAATCCAAAAGAAGATGCCCAAAGCAAATATCTGGGAGATGACTGAAAGAAAGACATTTAGCTGAGTTGGCAAAGTTGAGCGCAAAGTATATGAATATACTTGAACTCTGGAAATAGCTCTCAGCCAAAGCCCGGATGTGCCAAAACAGAAAGACCCCCTAGCTCCTTCTCTTGGCCCCAAGACTTGAACATTGATTGGAATTTTAAAAACTGAGAGTTTGTGGAAGGTTTCTCAGTCTCCCTGTTTAGTGGATAAAAACGTGATTTAAGAATGTATATATTCCATCCATATACACACATATACACAGCATTTATAGCTATCTGTGGCTCGGTTTATGGCTCTAATTAGTATTGAAGCAAAACTCACCAGGTAATGGGTCAAATTATTGCATCTGATCAGCCAAAAAGATCCTGTCATAGGCTTTTTTTTCCACATCCCCTCAGATACACTCTACCAAGTAAAAACTACTCCCTAAGCAATCACCAGAAGGATCTCCAGTGAGAAGTCCAATTCCCCAAAATGTGGTGACTTCAAATATATTTCTTTTCATTAAATTAAAAGTGGCATTAGACTAACTAGTGACATACTCATGTGAATACAGTTTTACTCGTTAGTCTTGAGTACATGTAAGACTATATACTCACATTAAAAAGAATCAGGGCATCATAGAGTAATGATTAGTTGATTGTAGTTCTGAGGCATGGAAAGTCCAAGTTCTGGAATATCTTGTACAAGAAAGCAAAGAATTATTCAAAAATTGATGGCGTTGTGTTAAAAGTAAAGAGGAGAAGGGACACCTGAGTGGCTCAGTTTGTTAAGCATCTGACTCCTGATCTTAGTTCAGATCTTGACCCCAAAGTCATGAGTTCAAGCCTTGCATTGACCTGTATGCTGGACATGGAAACTATGAAAGAAGAAAGAAGAAAGAAAGAAAGAAAGAAAGAAAGAAAGAAAGAAAGAAAGAAAGAAAGAAAGAAAGAAAGGAAAGAAAGAGAAAGAAAGAAAGAAAGAAAGAAAGAAAGAAAGAAGAAAGAAAGAAAGAAGGAAAGAAAGAAGAAAGAAAGAAAGAAAGAAAGAAAGAAAGAAAGAAAGAAAGAAAGAAAGAAAGAAAGAAAGAAAGAAAAAGAAAGAACGAACAGAGAGGGCAACTTGAAGGAAGTTGCTATGGCCAAAGTTTGGTAAAATTGAAGCATCAAAAAGAGTAATAATAGTGGCAGATTATAATAATATACTTAATAATATGAAGAATCCCTGAGTCCAAAATATTGCTACCAAAAAGGAAGACAGTTTCTTCTAATAGAAGAATGCCAACTAATAGATATAGAAAGAATGATGGAATTACAATATAACCATTTTATGGTCACCTAAGTAAGTTAGGCAAGTATCATCAATGGATAATTAAACCACGGGGTGAATATTATTGAAGTAGGATATTCACAGTCTCAAAGTATTGCTTTGCAGAGTATATATTAATTACGAATGAAAATGTGTGACACCTTGCAATGGGGAAACCCAGAAGGCACCCCTCATCCAAATGAACCTATTCAGTATCATCAATAATGGGACAAGCTGGCATTCTCTGTCTTCTAATTTGATGTACTAAGAATTGCAATGTCACCTTTGTAATATTCTTGGCAAAACGTTTAATATAATCATGAGAAAATCATCATATAAATCTAAGTTTTGGGACAATCTACATGACTGACCTGAACTCTTTAAAATGCCAATATGATGAAAGATTTTCTTAAAAAGGTGGAGGGCTGCTCTTAATTAAAAGAGGTTATAGAGATGTATCACGTAAATATAATGTATGAACTTTGATTAGATTCTGGATTAAATGAAAGAAAAAAGCTATATAAGACATGGAAGAATGAGAGAATTGAATATAAACTATAGATTATAAGATACTCTTGTATTAGTACAAGCTTTTTTTTCTTTTTAAGTAGGCTCCATGCCCAACATGGGGCTTAAACTCACAACCTTGAGATCAAGAGTTGTATGCTCTATCAACTTCACGAGCCAGGTACCCCGTAGTAACTTTAAGCATTATCATGGTTGTTTTTAGGAGACATTGTTAAAGTATTTGGCGGTAAATTTTAATCATGATGCCTGCAACTCACTTTCCAAACATTTGGTGGGAGACAGAGAGGGAGGATGGGGAAGTGGGCAAAGCAAACACACATGGTAGAATGTTAACAACTTCATTGTCAGACTTTCAACTATTTTGTAGGTTTGGAATTTTTCAAAATAAAAAGTTGGGGGAAATTTGCTTGCGAGGCTGTAGAGGAAACATGAGGACATGCCATTTCAATATAATTTACATTCTCTGGTATACTGAATGGAATATGCTAGCAAAGCAATCAAACACTGGTGTGTGGCCAAAAGGAAAATATTCCTTCTTAATACTCCTAAAATAATAATATCTCACACTGTGGTATTTACATATGTGCTAGGTATTGTGCTAAGTGATTTAGTCTCATTTGCCTCTACAAAAACCTTATGGGATGAGTACTATATAGCAGATGAGGAAACAGGCTCAGAGTGGTTAGTAATATGCCAGTGTCAAACATTAAGTGGAGGAGCTAGAACAGAACCACCTGCCTGACCCCAAAGCTTGGCTTTCAACCTCTCTTTCATGCTCACTCTGTGGCCAGGACTAGAGGCCCTAACCCTGTGCAGAAAATTTGGTGACATGGGTCTTACATGTATATTTGTATATATATGTATTTCCTAGAAACATACACGAATTTGTTAGAAATTGGAAAGAAAGATACATAATTTCATAAAATTGCTGTTAATCTGGGTACTCATCAATTATGAAAGAAATTGTCAAATTACTTAAAACTGTTATTCAGTATTACCAGCTAAATTCATCATGGTAATTCAGTACTCTCGTCAACACAGTTACCATTTATGCTGTGGGTTACCATTTTTGAAACAAAACAGATCATGTGGAAATTACTCATATAACTCTACCAAATACAAAAAGTCCTTTGTAATGGCAGCAATATCAATAACAAGACCATTATTTATTGGTATGTCCTTTTAGCTTTTCAAAAATGATTTCACAGTTATTAACCATTTTTTTTTTATCAGTTCTGGAATGTCATCAACGATGGTGGAGCCAAATGTCAGTGCTGTAGGTTTGGAGCCCTACCTAAACTGATTCTATGGTATCTCTCAAGACTTTCTTTAAAAAATACACTGCTTGTGGCTAGTTTGCATAAATGTTGAGTAGACAGTGTGCATCTTTGTCTCTGCTGGTGGGTAGAAGGTTTTGTTTTTAGGAAACCAGATAAAATAATCTTAATAGATCAGGACTCTATAATAAATGAAGGCCTTTTGGCCTATGGCTGAAAAAAGTAAACAGAGAGTAATTCTAACCAAGTTTGCTGAGAGCACTGGTACAGACATTTCAGATCTTTGGATAACCTGGAACAATGGGCTTTGGTACCAACAATGTGAAATCTGGCATCTTAGGAGGCAAGGCTGCAGAGTAGTTAAGAATGGTTTCAGGAGTTAATCTGTCCAAATTCAAATTCTGGTTTGGCAATTTTCTAGCTATATGAACTTACAAAAATTATTTGACTTCCTTGCCCTTTCCATTTTCTAACCTAAAAAGTGGGAAAAGTTAGATTGTCCACCTCAATGTCACCTGAGTTAATACTTTGGTTAAAAAAAAAAAAAAGGGATCCCTGGGTGGCGCAGTGGTTTGGCGCCTGCCTTTGGCCCAGGGCATGATCCTGGAGACCCGGGATCGAATCCCATGTCGGGCTCCCGGTGCATGGAGCCTGCTTCTCCCTCTGCCTGTGTCTCTGCCTCTTTCTCTCTTTCTCTCTCTCTGTGACTATCATAAATAAATAAAAATTAAAAAAAAAAGTTCAGTAATGGAATAACGGAAGTCCACATCAAGAAACAAAGACTTCAGAAAGATTTTCTTTCACCCAAGGTTGTGAGACACCCTGAGTCCCAGTATAAATGGCTTAGTATGCCAGCATTTCTTGAGGGCAATTTTGGGAAAGTCTATGGATAGTCATTTGATAATAGCAGATAGAACATTCTAGAGAAAGATTTGGAATATTTGGGAGATGTCAGCTAGCTTTACAGTCCTTTGATCATAATTAATTGTAAAGTTATGAGTTTTTGCTAAGATGTGCTACAGCCACCAGGGCATTAATATCTCACATGACAAAGTGCCCTATATGGAGCTTGCAGGAAAAATCCCTATAATGCAAAGCCTGTGGTAGCATTTTCAGGAAGTAATAGCCACTTCTTTCTGGTACACCAAATGATACCAGTAGGGGCTATAAAACAAACAAGCAAGCAAACAAAACAAGGGCCTTATTGTCTAGTATACATCAGAACTTAAATGAAACTGAAAAGTAGGCAAAGTCTGTATTTGACAATTCCCTTTTCTCCCCTCCCCAACTCAACACCAGCACCAGTCAGTGCTGTCTTGCTGCTCTGAACATCCACTAGCCCCAATTAGAGCAACACCCCCCAGGCCCGTCCTACTAGACAAAACCTGCGACCCCGATAAAAACCACTAGTCTCCTAGGTAGTAGGAAAATAACTAGATTAAAGTTATTCAGAAGGAGTTGCAACTAATTGATAACTTTGTACTTCAATAATTTTGCATTTTAAAGGGAAGAAGTGTCTCTAGCAGGGTTAGGATATGAAGGAGGTATTTTAAGAAAGAGACCTTCTGGAGACTGCTGTAGGCCTCTACAGCTCATACACATATGGCCTTAACATAGAAGAATAGGTTTAGCTTACTTCTCAGATTTACCAATCCCTGTTGATTCATGGAGTATGAAACCAATGCCCCATTGATGAGCTGACACCATAATAATTCAACAGAGACACATCAGCAGCTAAGAGTGACTGTACTTATAGGCAAAGAGGTAAAATGACTTGGAACTGGCCAGTCATGCAGTGCTGTGTTTTGCTTCATTTCTTCCATGTTACCAATTAGTAGGCTAGTAGATCTGTAAGTAAGACTCTTTCCAGAGTGGGGCAGGAGCCTGGACACATAATCCTGAATGCTTGTCCCTAAGCCCTAGTATTCCATTTAGGACAGGTTGGAAGAGGACTCTGAAGTCACAAAATGGCAGATGAAGCAGGAAGTGGTTGGGAGCAGGGATAGTTCTACCTGCTTTACCTTGATGACAGCAGATGCATTCATAAACTAATGAAATATATAGAAGATTTTCTCTTCTTTAATGTGTCCTTGTTCCTTACCTGCTGCTTCTTTGGGTCTCTGCCTACCTTGTAGCCTGAGCTGAAGGATCTCTGTGCCCTGATGACAAAGGCCCTGAGGGCGCTGTGACATACTTCTATCTCTATTGATGGTCTAGAAAGTTAACCATGGGTTCCAACTAGCTTAGCATTTTCTCAGCTGTGGCACGATGCACTTGGACTTCATTTGTGATAGGCCCCTCATTGAGCAAGAAAGCTGGTTTCCTTTTTCCTGCCAGAAATCCTGGCTCTCTCATTCTCCATATTTTCTGGGTCTGCTGGACTCGGCTCAAAAACGCCCCAGCAAAGTCTGTCTCTAGGGAAAAAGCAGTCTCTGAGAAAAGACAATTAAAGGTAGCCTTTGTCTCTGATTTTTACAGGCAGTTGTATGCAGGTGAAGTCATAGAAAAGGCCGCAGCCCACAGGCACACAGCCCACACACAACACGATTGTGCAACTGAGCACTTCCCACAAGTGCTTCCAGTTGGGATAGGGGCGTTTAAGGGAGACTCCCTCATGGCACAAGCTGGGGGAGGAAGATATAGGCCATTTACCTACACAATGAGGCACATGTCCTACTTGCTAAGTCTAGAAAGGTAGGTGGCAAGAGTGGTGGCACCTATTTTCCTGAGAATACAGTTTGTCTCTTTGTTTACACTTCCTCCCTGGTGTCACCCCTAGACAGGACAATCCTGGAATTAAATGTTATGACTGAAATCAGATGAGTCAAAGAGTGTCCTAAAGAAGGCAACTAGTAATATATTCAGTGATGTTTTCTCAGCAAATAGCATCGTTGACTGCATTGATTCTGTGTAACCTAGAAATTCAGAGATCCCAGGGAAACAAAGGGAAGAGGGATCATTTCTTTGACTGCTCATTGAGAGATAGAGGTTATCATGGAAAATATTGCTTGGATGGCTCATTAACAGGGTAGGATTTGACATCGTTTTTATTGTTGTTGTTGCTTACCAAACTCTAAGTAAGAAAGCCTTGAACACCACTCAAATTTCATATTTAATTTGAAAAAGTATTAAAAAAAAGTATTAAAAAAAAACCAAATGCATCAAAACATATGAGTCATTTATCTTGAGCTAATGCCAAGCATTAGTTGTAGGAGTAGCATAATCTCTGACATAGGACATAAAGCCAAAATAAAGATATCAATGAACTTTTCAGCACTTCTTGACTTGGCAAAATAAATAAAGGTAAAAGAAATAAAGATAAAGAAAACAATTATGGGTAGAAAGTGTGGTTGTCCAGTCCCAAAAGTACCAAATACTATTTTTAATTCAAATATAAGTTTAAGAATATTACATCCATGAAGTAGCTATCACATCCCTCTGTTAGAGATAATTAAGAGCCGAAGGGAAAGTCATTCTTTTTTTCTCTTGGTTAACCTGTTTCTTATTACAACCTTCAGCATCCCCAAATTATATTGTTTAGCCTCCAGGTGTAACTGTTGGAGGATCATTGGCTTTTGGCGAATACATAAAATAAATACATTTCTGATGAGAAGGCTCCCCAGTCCCCAGGTGCTATTGAGAAATACAGGGGATCTGAGGTCAGTTTTCACATATTCCTGTTCTTGGTCCAAAACTCTTCAACCAACACATTCAAAAGCTTAATACCAGCTTCCAGGACTTCTCCTTGGCTATACATATACAAATCCTGTTTACTGTCTTTATTGATTCATAAATTCTTTCCTTCCTTTTCATATCCTCTGCCATCATTCTAGCCTGTTTTCATCACTCTCATCCTAGACAGTAGTGTCAGTTTCCTGACTTATGTCCCCTTTCCATCACTACTGTTCACCAGTATCATGCTTCCCTGAACTTAATGCCTCCTTGAAGTAAGGTGTGAACATAACTTTTCCTGGCCAGTGAAATAGGAGCAGAGATATGAGGAGATGTAAACAGTGTCTCCTGCTCTCTCTCCTATAGTGGAGAATCAGAGAGTAAGTTTGTGCCAGTGGGGTCCCTGAGGAGGATGTGGTGGAGCAGAATCCCTGCCAATGTGATGTGGATGTGTAAAGAGATGGGAAATAAACTACATTTGTTTAAGGCATGGAGATACAAGTTTTGTTTGTTTCGTTCTTTTTTTTTTTTTTTTAATTTATTTATGATAGTCACACACAGAGAGAGAGAGAGAGAGGCAGAGACACAGGCAGAGAGAGAAGCAGGCTCCATGCACCGGGAGCCCGATGTGGGATTCGATCCCGGGTCTCCAGGATCGCGCCCTGGGCCAAAGGCAGGCGCTAAACCGCTGCGCCACCCAGGGATCCCCTGTTTGTTTCGTTCTTAAGCTGACAATGCATCTAGTTTCTTCCTCCTCTAATTCTCTTTGTACACTCTTGGCAGGGTAATCTTCTTAAATCACAGGCCAGATTATTCCCTGATCAGAAGCTATCAGCAGTTTACCATTTTCCAAAGTTTATAAAACCTAAATTTCTGGCTTTCAAGAAATCATGAGCTTTGTTTTCAATCTCCTCCAACTTCTCCATCACAGCCATGTTCCAGCCCAATGAGAAGACTCACTATCACCTTCAAATGCTCGTGTCTTGATTTGGCACGTTCCCTTTCCAGAGTGCTTTTGTTCTGATTGCATTTGCTTGAATTACATTTTCTTGAAATTTTATCATCCTTTAAGCAAGGTTCAAATGGTAAGACTCCCAAAAGTGGATAAGTACTCTTTCTCTTCTGGAATCCCTCAGCAAATTGTATCTACTATACGGTGTTTATCACTTTCTATTGCATAATGCAGTTATTTGTGTATTACATCTCATTTCTTCATTAGACCATAAGCCACATTAGGGAAGATACAAGTATCATTAATTTTTGTAATTCTCTGCAATCCCAAGATGCATAGCTGCTGAATAAATAATTCATGAATTAAATATTAATCTTCAGGGGAGGACCATGGAGTTCTATTTAAATCCCAAATGACCATGGTTCAGAAAGTAACTGGAAATGCCACCTGTAGAGCAGCCATGCATTTTCTTGGTAAGCCTCCTTATTTGGTGGGAGATTCTGGAGAGAGCCTGGTTGCCAGGGAAGCCTTATTATACTTTAGGCCCATGTAGGTTAGATATTTCGACCCTTCAAATAAGTTAAACACTTGAGGAAATCATAAGGTAATAAAAGAGAAACAAAAAGTGCCTTTAAAAAAGAATTGGAAAAAAAAATAAAAATAAAAAAATAAAAAAGAATTGGTAAAAAAAATGGTAATTCCCAGGTTCAGAGGGACCTGCTGATTAAAGAAGTTTCTTGAGGGAAGACAGCATTGGCCACTGAAGACTTGTAACCACTTATTGGGGTGAAGACAAAGGAAAAAGGGGGAAGGAGCGACTAAGTAGAAGATCAGGCATAAGCTCAAGATCTAAGAGGAGCATATTCCTGAGATGGTACAGAGAGGCAAAGAAACAGGACGGGCTCACCTGGTCTGGAAACTGTGCCAGTCTGAATCCACCATCAGGCTGATTACGTTTACCATCTGGCCAAACAAATCTCACAAAACCAAGGATTCCACATGCTATGTCAACCCAGCTATGTGTTTTCAGATGTTCATTGAAACAAAAAAGTACCACACAATTATAGAAATTATAAATGTGTATTAATTTACAAAATACTATTTTCTGATTACAATTTTGTTTTCCTAAGAAATATTTTTCTTTAAATGGCCAGAGATTGTTTTTCTTGAATTTAGGAAAGAGGTGGATTCTACAGCCCCACCTCCCACTCCACATGCATATATAATAACAGGTGTGCGGGCAGTAGATTGTTGGGAGACACTTAGAATTCAATGCAGTGAAAACAGTCACATTACACAAACTCAAATGCCTAGGAATGGGGAAGCTGTAGACAAAGGGGTCAGATCCTTTGTCGTGTAGTCTACTTCCCTCTATTTCATTTTCATTTCTTAGACCTGCTCACTCTCATTTCTCAGGGCAAAATGGTATTTTTTTTAATAAACAGAATATTAAGAAAAATTGAAACAACACATTGATTCATCTCTGAGCACTTAAAAATTTTTGACCTTTCTTTGGTCCCATCAAATTATTGAAGTGGCAGGAAGAAGGAGAAAAAAAGATAGACCAAGGGACATGTTAATAACTATTATAATGTTACTCAAATCACTGCAATATTACATGTTTTTGCCTCAGTGATTATGTTGGGGGTCAGGCTGGACTTAGAGCTTAAAAAGACATTGGAGATATGAATATAGAACATAGCAGCCCGAGTGTAATGAATTCAAGGGGCTAAAAGACAAGACAAAAACCCCACCAGGACTGAAGTCTTTAGAGTCAACAACTAGGGGGGCGGGGGACAGGACAGAAATTAAAATCACAGAAGCACAGGTACTTTGACAAAGCAGTGTGGTAGGATGAAAAGAGGACAGGCCTTGGATTCAGGTTAACTTGTTCCTGAACTCCAGGTCCTCCACCCATCTTGGACAAGTGGCTTTACCTCTGCTCTTCATTAGGGGAGCCCTGAATTAGGAGAACATAAAAGAAAGTAAAAAATGGATCCATCTGGATTCAGACATCAACTAACAAATTTGAGTTCTCCCTCTACACTAGGTGCTTGAGAAATCATGATGAAAAAAAACCCCTGGGAGCCCACCTTAAAGGAACTCATAATCTACAGAGAGTGATAATGAGTGTAGTAAAAAGAAAGATATGCACAAAATACATGGGGCCACCTAAATAGAGAGGTCAACAGAGATTTTTAAGCTTGCCAGAGTACATCATGATAGAACAAAGCCATGGTTTGCTATTCATATTTGTTCCAGACTATTCAAGGTACTATATTAAACTACTGTAGGTTGGGTGGCATAAACAACACACATTTATTTCTCACAGTTCTGGAGGCTGGGAAGCCCAAGATCAAGGCACTGGCAGATTTAGTATCTGGAAAGAACTTACTTCCTGGTTCATATACTGCTATCTTGTTGCTATGTCTTCACATGGTTGAAGGGGGTGAGGTAGCTATCTGGGGTCTCTTCTATAAAGAGAAGACTCTACCCTCATGGCTAATCACCTCTCAAAGGCCCTCATCCTAATCCATCACATTGAGGGTTAGGATCTCATGTGAATTTGAGGGTGTGGTGGGGGGAGCACAAATGTTCAGTTCCTCACAATACTGCTTACCATGGCTGCTCTCTTTTACAACGCTGGAGTTGTGCAGAGCTGCAAAATGATGAGGGCATAGAGCTAACAGCTATTCGCTGGAGTTCCTAAGCCCAAGAGCTGTCAGGGACTTGGATATCCAGCTCAACTCATTCAACTCATTAAAGATGAAAAAACTGAGGAAGGAGGAAATAGAGTGACTTGCTCAAGCAAGTTGCTCAACTGTTGTTCAAGTCAGACCAAGATCCAGATCTTCTACCTTAAATAGTGCTCTTTTCATCTCATCACATTGTCTCCTACAGACAGCATTTCTTAGACACCAGAACTACTTCCCCAAAGATGGTAGGAACCAAGAAATTCCACAAGCATTTTTATGGTTAGTAACAATTTTCATGGGTAATAAGACTTTTAGAGACTATAGTCTAAAGCAATGCTGCCTAGTAGAAATTTCTGCAAAGGTGGACTGTTCTACAGCTGCACTAATAGGCTGGTCACTAGCTTCATGTGGTCATTAGAACTTGGCTAGTATAGCTGAGGAACTGAATTTTGATTCATTAAAATTTCCATTTCAATAGCCATATGTTGCTGTCGCTACCATACTGGACAGTGCAAGTCTTACACACTGCCTATACCTTTAACTGGTATGTCACCGGGTATATGATTGCCTTTTTCTAGTTCTCTGTTTTTTCTTTTTTTTTTAATTTTTTTAATTTTTATTTATTTATGATAGTCACAGAGAGAGAGAGAGAGAGGCAGAGGGAGAAGCAGGCTCCATGCACCAGGAGCCCGACGTGGGACTCGATCCTGGGTCTCCAGGATCGCGCCCTGGGCCAAAGGCAGGCGCCAAACCGCTGCGCCACCCAGGGATCCCTAGTTCTCTGTTTTTGTACCCTGCAAGCCCACTCTTCTCAGTCTGTAAGTCTTAATAAAATATAAAGAACCTTATCATCACTAGTCGGTCTACTATAATTAGTCTACTATAATAAGCACATTTTACCGACATTATATTTCTAAAAGACTACTTTTCACATTCTATAATGATAATTATCATTTGTTAGTATATTCTATATATCTTTCATTCACCCTAAGTGCTCTACCAGTATTACGTCAATTTATCTCCCCAACAGCCCAGGAACTATGCTCTACTACTCTTAACAAGTGGCCAAAAGGCAAATCCATCTTCTTCCAAAATCCATGCCCTTTACTATGTTACACTGTGTCTCTAAGAACTGAGGAGTGGTGTGTGATCCCGTATAGCCTGAGGAGGGGTGATTTTTATTCACTCATTCAAAAATATTGATGGACTCTTTTTTAAGTGCCAGGCATCATGGCAGGTAAAGTACATAGTGAAGAATCGAATTATCCCAGCTGGCCTCCCAGTAACAAAAATGCTGGTTTTCTGAGAAAGAAATTGGGTAGTTTTTCCTAAGCAGCTAAGACCTCAGTGCTTACATGCTATAGCCAATATTTGCACCAGAGACCATCTCTTTTATGTTTGAAATGTGTGTTTATATTCTCTTGTGGCAGGGTTCTCTTTTCCCCATTAGCATATCATATTTCAGTGACTCAAGAGTTAAACTCCTAGGATTTCATTATGAACTCCACAAATAAACCACTTTCACAACAGATCACCGTAGAAATCCTCCAAATTAGTCCTGAAGCAGTTGACCACAGTTCTATGATAATTTTGCTAAACTATTGTGTTTGTTAAGATTTAAACCCATGAACAAAGTGACTGTGGATATTGTTTAAGAATATAAAAATATTGGGGTGCCTGGATGGCTCAGTCGGTTTAGTGACCTATTCTTGATTTCAGCTCAGGTCATGATCTCAGGGCTGTGAGATGGAGAGCCTACTGTTGGGCTCCATGCTCAGCGTGGAGCCTGTTTGTGGTTCTCTCCCTCACCCTTTGCCCCCACCCATCGTGTGCGGTCTTTCTTTAAAAAGTTCTTAAAATGTTATTGAATGATTAAGTCAGACAAAATGGGAGTGATAAGAGTCCAAAATATGATATGCCATATTACACCAGATCTAGTGTATCGTAAAATGTAAGATGTACCGTGATTTTATGTACTAGGAAAAAATGCCAACACAACACACTAGTACTTTTAATTTTTATTTAATACTTTTAAAAAGAGCTCTTTTAGCCTATTTAAATATAATTAGAAATTTTAAAAAGGTTTTATTTATTCATGAGAGACAGAGAGAGAGAGAGAGGCTGAGACACAGGCAGAGGGAGAAGAAGGCTCCCTGCAGGGAGCCTGATGCAGGACTGGATCCCAGGACCCTGGGATCACGCCCTGAGCCAAAGGCAGATGCTCAACCCCTGAGCCATCCAGGAACCCCTAGAATTTTTTTTTAATATTACTGAGGTGCATACATCAAAAAGAAAAATGTAAGTCAAATAGTTTGGTTAGGGAATTCCTAACCATTACACATTGAGAATTTGACTTTTAAAAATTGTTTTCAACTCAGAGTAATCAATATCTATGTTTTTCCACAAAATGACAGCTTCTACACCATCAGGATAAGTGGGATACAGAATTTCTGAAGAGATTTTCTTCTGGGATTTTCTTCTAAGCTGTGAAAACCCTTCTGCAAAATTTGAAAATGGCACCTCCTGTTCTGTGTATGTCGATTTGGGGGCACACATCAATGAACTAATGTAACAAAGCTTCATCTCCCGTTGGCATCTTCCTTCCTTATGTCTTATAAAGCACATGGTATTGCTTTGCTGGAAAATCAAGAATTGTGGTCATTCTGCCAATATCAAACATTTGCTTCAATATTATCAAATGTATGCCCTGTTCTGCCTCTGCCCCTTTCTGTGTATACGCAATAACCTTTAGTTTCAAAGCCAAATCACAATGTACTGTTGGTGCATGAAGAATTACCAATAACCAATGAAGTAGCAATGATACACATAGCCAAGAGCACTTCTCCAGAGCCTGGAGAATGATAACGAGGTCACGGGCACTGCTAGCCCTCTCACTCCTGGGTTTGTAAGATCCTGTGTTGGTAAAATGCAACATAATTTCAGATATTATAAAGTAGAAAACAAAAATGTGTCTTAGAACCAATCAGCTATGGATCTTTGGATTTTAGTGCTGATAATCAAGCGTATCTATCTTGTTTGACGTAGAAAGGAAACTCCCGGGCGCCTGGGTGGCTCAGTTAAGCATCCGACTTCGGCTCAGGTCATGATCCCAGGGTTCTGGGGTCTAGCCTTGCTTTGGGCTCCCTGCACAATGGGGAGCCTGATTCTCCCTCTCCCTCTGCCTGTTACTCCCTCTGCTTGTGCTCTCTCTCTTTCAAATAAATGAATAAAATCTTAAAAAAAAAAAAGTCCCCAGCTATGACTCCTTGGAAGCAGAGACGGTGCTACCCAATTCCTTGTGTTCCTAGAAGCAGTGCTCTGTGAAGCAAAAGGTCTCTTCAACGTTCAGGGTAAAAGCTGAATTTGGTTACTGTCTTCGAGCCCTGGAAAACATTGTTATGATCTGGATTTCTGGCTTTTCCCCCCTGTATTTAGGTGGCTCTTTTCTTTCTCACCAGATACTAGTGAGTTAGTAAAGTGATCAAAGAGTATGCAATACTTAACTATGTTTTGCTCAAAAATGTGATTTCTACTGTCTTACTGTTAGAGGTATCTCCCATTCATTAATTTAATTGTACATCCCAAATGTATTTATTGAGTATCCACCCTATGTGCCATCACTGACGCAAAAGGCACCCAAAGCCTGCTCTTATGGATTGTCCAGGACGGTGTGGGGAGGCAGATGACAAGTGAACCAGTCAAATATATACCATGCCATATAAGCAGAGTCTGCAGTAAGGACTATAGACGAAAGAAAGCTGAGAGGAATGCGTGGTGTCTACAGATCCCTCTCAGTCCATCACACCAGGTGAGTCACACTGGCTTGTCCCTGGGAGCAGGTTACCCTGTGGCTGCCCCTGGTCCAGACAGGTCATTAGGGAGTCTCCTCCATGAGCCCTGACACCATGAAGGGCAGGTGCAGACTCTGCCCCACTTCCTATTATTCCCTGTGCTGTAAAAGGTGTCAGGTCTCTCGTCAGCAGCCGCACCAACTGGCAAAATCCTTTTTTTGTCTTTGTGGTGAGCTACCGGCATCTTTTCTGGCTGCCTCACTACCGTTTCCAAGCAGTTCCAGGCTCCGGGGATGAGACCTGCAGCTCGTGCCATCAGTGACAGGCTTCGCAACTTCCACCACAGGCTGAGGATGAATTTCTGTGTCTTGGTTGCCTCCTGCCGAGCTCTGCTTCCTCCTCTGCCAAACAACTCAGTCCCTACACAATCATCATTTTTCTTCTCATAGGGTGGTTCTTTCTTCCCCCTTTTTCCTCAAAAGATAAGTAAAATCCTCTCATTGTGTTGCTACAGGAAAGCCTGACAGTTCCAGCTTGGGCTGACTGGAAGGCTGTGAGGCTGTGCGCTATGGGGAGTGGGGCCAGGCACGTCCCTCACTGCCTGGCTCATGCCTCCCGTAAGCGGGCCTCTGCCCTTCAGGCCTGTGCTCCGTGGACAAGCTGCTTTGATGTGGACTGTGGACAGAATGTCAGCTTCCCAGGCCCTGTGCTGTGCCCAGAACAGAAAGTGACACTAGTCCTCTGAGAAGATACAAGTGTTTTGGGTGGATAAGAGGGCCGCTCTAAAATTGGGTCTCAGAGGATTTTTCAAAATAATAGAAGGGATTTTGAGCTGAGTCTCTACCTTTCTAGAGCTCCCATTTCATCAAAATAAGAGGTAGGGTTCTCCCTTGCAGGCTCTGGGCAGTGGGCCTGGGGTTTCAGGAGCATGAGAAGGGAGGAGGTACAGGAACTCAAGGTTTTGGCTGCTATGCTGTCTTCCCATCTTAGATTTCCTTAGAATCATCACCAGAGACCAAAAAGGAAAGGCAGAAATCAAGTGGTGCTGGCCTCCCAGGGGAACAGGCTGTACTCCCTGCTTCCCAGATGCATCCCACCTGGAACTACATGCTTGAGTTTAGACCCTGCTCCTCTTGGGGGGAAGAATGCCGGGAGAGACCTGAAGGTGTAGTAATTCTCAGCAGGGCCACCATGGGCTACCTGCATAAGCTGGGCCAGGCCATGCAGCCCCCCAGCCGGCTCCCCACTCAGTGACTGGGCCCGGGTGATGAGCTTTCATCAAGCCCACTCAGCTTCAGCAGCGCTCTGCTCAGATACACAATGCCTTGTGGGGAGGGTGGCAGTGGGGTGCGGAACATGACAGGGAACTCTCAAAGAGGCAGAGGGAGCCTGTAGCTCAGTGCCGATCAGAGAGGAAAGGGGAGGCTAATGAGTCAAGATTTAGAAGAGCAGAGAGACAGTTCCTGGTTGCGTGCTCCCTCAACATAGAGGAGACGGCCTTTCATGGGTGGCTGGGTGGGTGGGGCATGCTAGTACCAGAGGCTTTAGTGTCACCACATGGAAGGCTGTGGTGATGACTGGCTATGGTTCTTCTGGGAACCTAGGGTGTGCTTACCAGGATCTGGCCAAACAGGAGGGGACACTGGAAGGTCTAAGGTAGAGGCATCTGGATGGCTAGGATACTGATGTTAATAATATTAATCTGTTGAAGGAAAAGAAGAGACAAATAATGAATGATACACCACCAATGTCGTCAAACATACCAGTGGCATTAGAGTCCAAGGGACTATGTGTCCCCAGTATACGGCCTCCTCATAGCAGACATAGATGGCGGAAAAGAGATTATCCAGGAAGTTAAAACCATACTATAGCACCTGTGCCCAAAGCCAGATCCTCCATCTCCTCGATCCCAGCCCAGAGCTATGTCAACTGGCCTCTCTGCTGCTCTGACTGGTAGAAGAGATGGGGCAGGAGTTTGGGAGAGCATTTAAGCAGAGGTCAAAGAAATGGAAGCTGAGTCTGTGGAGGGGTCAGACGGGACTGCCACACTTGAAGACCAAGTTGCCTGGAATAAATGGCAAGGAGGAGAAATATTTGAGAACTGGATCACACCTGGCATACTAGATTAAGTAGCATCCTCCCCTCCCCGAATTCATGTCTATGTAAAATTTGTGGATGTTACCTTGTTTAGCAATAGGACTTTTGCAGATGTCATTAAGTTCAGACAGGGTAGGTTCTAAATATTGCATGACTGGTGTCCTTATATACAGAGACGTCAGACACGGAGAAATAGATGTGGGGAGAACACCATGTGAAAACAGAAGCAGAGATGGGGGTGATGGTCTGCAAGGTAAACAGTGCCAAGGACTGCTAGTAACCAGCAGAAGCTAGAAGAGGATCCTTCCCTAGAGCCTTTGGCAGGGAGCATGGCCCTGCTGACACCTTGATTTTGGACTTCCAGCCTCCAGAACTGTGAGAGAATACATTTTTTTGTTTTCTTAAGCCACTTAGTTTGTGGTACTTTGTTATGGCAGCCCTAGGAAGCCAATACACCTGGGATCAGGGCCCTCCACAAGCTGGCAAGGGTGTTTGTTGTCCAAGGTGCGGGTGATCTTGATGTGAAACCCTTTGGCTGCTCCCTGATGTTCTAGGGTCTCAGTTCCAATTGTGGGACTGTGGAAGGCTGACAAGTCCATGGTGCTTTCTCCAGCTGCCACACAGAGGCCTCCCCAATCAGTGTAGCTGCTTCCTGTGGCCTGCAGAGCTCCATGCCTCCAAATGGAGCATTTCGCAGAGGGGAACTAGAGAGGCACCTGCAAAATTCATCACGTGCCTAAGCGGGTTCTCATAGAAACCTACACCCCATTCCCACAGGGCACATGTTACCTCGTGCTTTCTCATCAACACTGATTTGCATGAAGCTTCCCCACCCACCTTCATTCTTGATTGCAGACTCACACAAATAAAAACTTCTGAACAGCAAAGCTGCACTTCCGCAATCAAAGGCTTTTTTCCTTGCTCAGATCATGGAGATCATCTCTTTTATTCCTGGGGTCTGCCCTCCCCTCTCTCCCATCTTAGCCTCTGGCACACGCATGCTAATGTGGTTTTCTCTCTCACAACTTATGTATTACAGCAGTCCCCCCTTTATCCACGGGGATACACTCCAGGACCTCCAGTGAATGCCTGAAACCACAGATAGTACTGAATCCTATATATATTAATGTGTCTACCTAGACATATGTCCCCATGATAGAGTTTAATTTATAAACTAGGCACAGTAAGAAGTTAATAACAATAACTAATAATAAAATAGAATAATGATAACAATGTTCTGCAATAAGCGTTTTGTGAATGTGGTCTCTCTCTCATAGTATCCTATTGTACTGTACTCACCTTCTCCTGATGACAAGGTAAGGCGAAGCCCACATGATGAGACTGTGTGAGGGGAATGACATAGGCACTGGGACATAGCATTAGTCTACTATTGACCTTACAAAGATAGCAGGATCAGTGACTGCAGGTGACTACAGCCATGGAAAGCGAAACCACAGATAAGTGGGGGAGGATGCTATAGCTACCTGTTGCTGCATAACAAATGATCCCAGAAATTAGCAGCTCAGAACAATAAGCATTTATTATCTCACAGAGTTTCTAAGGGTCAGGAGTCTGGAGTGGTACAGCTGGGTGATGCTGGCTAATCGAGTTGTCGGCCAAGCTGCCAATCCTTTCAAGGCTCGACTGGAGCTCAAGAATCTGCTCCAAAGCTCACTCCTGTGGTTGCTGGAAGCTCAGTTCCTTGCTAGCTATGGCAACTCCAGTCTCCTGAATGTCCTCATCACATGGCAGCTGGCTTCCCCCAGCACCCATGATCTGAGCACAAGTCCTACAAGAGGGCAACCAACACAGAAGCCACCCTCTTGTATAACCTATCTTGGGAATGAAGTGCTATAACTTCTGCCATTTGCCATTGGTCACACAGACCAACCCTGGCATTTGATGGGAAAGGCTACACAGGAATGTAAATATCAGGAGGTGAGGATCTTTGGGGGCCATGTTGGAGGCTGGCTACCACACCCACATAAAAATATTTCCTTTGTTTTTAGAGCATGGAGTGGCAGACAGATTACTTAAGGCCCCAAGAGTCTGGGAACATGACCAATTCTACCATTTGGTCTCGCCTGGAGGATCAAATTTCTTCATTTTCCTGTCAGCCATAGGAGATAATTGCAAGAGGGCTAGGAAAACTGTGGCACTTTGTTCATTTCTCTTTGGTCAGACTGTCTGCATTCAAGTCTTGCCTCCTTTGCTTACTAGCTGTGTGATCTTGGGCAAGTTACTCAACATCTCTGTGCCTCAATTTTATTATATGTAAAACGGGGCTAAAATCTATAAGATTATTGTATGGCTTTAATGATATAATACATATAAAATGAGGAGCACAATCCTAAGTGCTCCTTAAATTGTGGTTAATGTGATCATTGTTGAGATATATCCTGTTTCAGGAGTCAGAAAGGAAGGAGAAGGGACTACGGACTGGTAAAACAGTAAAATGACAAAGATACTTCTCTGAATGTTCTACCATGTTCTATGTAGCCTTGGCCTTTTTGAGGTCACTGTTATTCCAAGCAAATGTTCTTATCCTCTACTCCCTCCTTTCATGATCAACAACAACACTGATTCATATGCATTTTATAGGCCAACCAAGGTCTGCCCAATTGTAGCCTGACCTGTGTGTCTGTAATTTAGTGATCTGCCCCAATGCACACAAAACCTTAATTTGAGCCTTTCAACTCAATGGAATTAACTTTTAAAAGGAAACAAATTAAAAAACCAATGAAGTTAATAAAAATTTTCAGATTAAAATAAAACTTCTTTATTAAATTCATTATTTTTTAATATCCCTTTGCTGAGTTTGGGACAGTCACATCTGCCAAATTTCAACTAGGTCAGCCCAAATGCTTTTTATTTGCAATGCATTCATTAGTAAAAATACCTACACCTCACTGTTAAGAAACCCTTGCCCAGTGGATTGGATGCCTGCTGGTTTAAGCCCTTTAACATTCACATCCATAGAGACCCTCGTTATTTGGATCAAGGCTCATTAGCCAGATAGCCCTAAATACTTGGTTGGACGTTTCCTCATTCATATTTGCGAATCTAGAATTAGAAAGTGAGACAATCACAAACAAAAAGAGTCACAGGACTCCAGGCTTATCATTAGAAAATGAAACAAAGGTTAATTCTAAAAGAGCCAAAAAAAAAATTGCTAAAAAACCATTTTCTCTTCTCCTTGTTGGTAGAGAATATTCGCCAGGATGCAACAAATGGTTCTCTTGAGAATGCTTTAGAGGGGCTGTGCCATACTGGTATAGCAGGCTACCATGTCACACCTCAAGTTGAGCTTCCATCAGCATTTCAAGGCAGCAGCCACAACCACGCCTCAGCAAGTTGTTAGGACAAAGAACCCAGACCTTCCTTATTTATGTCTGATGCTTATAGATCAAGGCAGTTGCTGCTGACAAGAATCCTTGAGTCTCTTCACCTCTTAGTGTCCCAACATCTGACAACCTAGTAAGGAAACAGTGACTACTTCTCAGAAATGGACAGTGTGGGATAGGTGGCTCAGACTATTGACGGGCAAAGGATGCAGCAGTTAGACCAGAAAGGCTCTGATAATAAAGAGGATTCGTTTCCAACCAGTTGTCTGCATTACTTACCCTTTTCCTTTCCAGAGGTCCTGCTGCCTGACAGAGAAATTCATGATCGTGGATAATTGCCAAACTCAGCAAATTTCTCCAAGCAAAGAATGATTCCAATAAAGAATGTTCAAGTTTGCAATAGTAATAATAATAATTAAAATAGTAATATTTTGTACACCTAAAGCATTTCTCATCCCCTTTTCTACTATTTAATATGCAATATACTTATAGGAGAATGTGTGCAGTGTATATTGAGTACATAAAATGATCCAATGAAACATTGTCAGGTGTTTAATTCTCCAAATTTATTCACTTTGCCTCTGCTAGAAATTTAATCCCAGATATTACATTAGCCTTTGCTAATCTCATCAATTTCACCCATTTACATTCTTAGCATCACGGATGTTATCTATTAATACCACATAGATAGCTAAGAAGTTGTGGGCATCTTCTCCGGAGCATGTCATTTCTTACCCAGAAAACTAAAGCAGAAAAAACCCGAGGGACAGGGGTAAACAAAACATTTGACATTGGGAATTGTGCCTGGTTTCTGTTATCTCCACCCACTTTCTCTGAGGTTAGAAGCACATGAACCAGCACACACTAGTCTGGCTTTATTCAAATTTAAAAGTGAAACCTCAGAAATACTGAATTCTGCAGAACTGGATTCTTGCAGCCACAGTGACTCATGAACACAGCAAAAGAAATGTATTTGATTTGGATTTTGGCCTTTCCATGTGCCACATTAATCTCTTTTGGGGTCTCTCCTCACCTGATAGGATTCCACTTAGGGTATCAGGGCCAGAGCTGTAAAGCTCCCCAAGCTCTTTGAAGAGAAAGGCTGATTCTGTGCAAAGTCGAGCTGTTGTTTTGTTAAGGATACATGAGAAAATAAAACTTGGCTTCATAGAGGGACCAACACAGACATTGGTTGGTGGGTCAAAAATTCAGTCATATTGGCTCTTCTGAGATCTTTGATCTCTTCCAGGCAGATCAAGGGAAGTAGGGGTAGGAGACTAGGACAGGGCCTACCAGCAGAAGGAGAGAAAAATTGGAGGGAGAGAATTCAGTTCAGCAAGCTTTCATTGACCTAAGAACTAGAGACAAAACTCCATAAATTTTCTGCCACAAGAGGACATTTAAAAGAACATTTAATAAAATGTGCTAAGGAATTAGTGCACAGGTTTGCTAGGGAAAGCAGCAGGGGGCCACTGAGGTTATTGTGGGGGTTTTAAAGAAAGGGTTTGGGGGATGCCTGGGTGGCTCAGTGGTTGAGCGTCTGCCTAGCTCAGGTTGTGATCCCAGGGTCCTGGGATCCAGTCCTGTATCGGGCTTCCCACAGGGAGCCTGCTTCTCCCTCTGCCTATGTCTCTGTCTCTCTGTGTGTCCCTTATGGATGAATAAATAAAATCTTAAAAAAAAAAAAAAAGCAGGGTTTGGGAACAACTGAAGCCTTAGCTGAGAGTCAAGATGTATAGATGGGAAGAGTGGTCTAGAAAAAGTGACAGCACCTAAGAGAAATGGGAATCACAGAACATGTGCTTGGAATTTCTAGTGCTTCATTAACTACAGGGAGTGTTGGAGAATGGAGACCAGGTCACGCGCCATGCTGAAGAAGCTAATCACTGTTCTGTTGGTCATGTGGGAGCCACTGTAGATTTTAATAGGGGGAGAAATGGAATCTGAACTGTGTTTTATTTTTTTTATTTTTACTTTTTTAAAAGATTTTATTTATTTATTCATGAGAGACAGAGAGAGAGAGAGAGAGAGAGAGAGAGGCAGAGACACAGGCAGAGGGAGAAGCAGGCTCCATGCAGGGAGCCTGATGTGGGACTCGATCTCCAGGATCCACACCCTGGGCTGAAGGCGGAGCTAAACCACTGAGCCACCTGGGCTGCCCCATGAACTGAGTTTTAGATAGATCATTTCACTAGCAGTAGGTATGGAAGGGGCAAGAGTGGAGGTAGAGAGTCCAATTAGCAGGTGATTGTAATAGTTCAAGGAAGAATGGCAAAAGCCTGAACTAGAACTGTGGTGGTGAGTAGGGGTGGGGAGATAAGCTAATTTGGAGACAAAACTCAAGATAATCAGTTATTTGTCAGGTGGGAGGAAAGGGGGAAGCAGAAAAGAGAAAGTTTCTGGAACCCAGTTCTCAAAGTGTAATAGCTGGGCCAACCGAAGGGGCATCACCTAGAACTCATTAGAAATGCACATTTGAGGGCCTTCAGCTGTCCCAGGTCTTCTGAATCAACAATTGCATCACAAACACTGAGGCTGGAGTAGACAACCTGTCGATTAACAAATCCTGCAGGTATTTTGATGTAGATCAAGTTTGAGAACCGCCCACCCATCTAGAATAACCTCCAGGATTTTGAGTCAGATTCCTGGGTAGATGAACTTGGCATTCACTGAGATAGGAAATACACTAAAAGAAGTAGAGTGTTTTGGTTTGTTTGGAGGTGAGGAGAGGGCAGGAAGTTTGAAAAAAGGAAAAATAAGTGGTTTGATATAATACAAGGAAAAACAGAGTTAGAGATGAAAGACAGGAAAGGGGTAAAGGGAATAGAGGTGAGTTAGATCCCTGCTTGAGGTTAGTGGTTGGCAGAAGGAAAATTTTGAAAGCTGATTTGTTGCTCCTGGGAGAGCAGTGGAAGGGAGAATGCAGCCTGCATGGTGAGTTAGCAATTTTTTCTGTATCATTAAAAAAATCTTATTTCCAAAACTATTGATTGTAACATATCCTGCTATCTGTACCAACGCACAGGAGCTACCATGGCAGGATTTGAGCGAGGTCTTCCTACCCTTACCTGGCTGAACAGATGAAAGAATATGCAGAAGCATGGTACCCAGGTTCACAAGCCCCTGGTCTGGATCTCTCTTGAATGCCCTGAGCATGATTAATATTATGTAGAGGCAGCAGAGATGATGGAACTTGTATCATAGCCATATAGAACTCGGCCAATGGATCAGAAAAGCCCCTCTTACAGGGATAAGCTATTTGCTCCTGAAGTTATCTGTCACTGTGGCAGGTTGGAGCTCAAAGTACAGCCTGATGTGCCCCCTTAGTGAATGCTTAGGTTGACCTGGGAGGATGGAAGGCATGATGGAGACTGATGAGCGGAGAGAGGAAGGGTGGTTCTCCTGATCTATGGAGTGCCCTGGACCAGGGTCAGAGATGGATAAAGCCACCAAAGAGAGAGAACAGCCAATGCATGCGGGGGGAGTGGTAAAAGAAGAAAGTTCTGCCTGCATCCAACCCTGCATAACATAAAGAGAGATGAAATAGCATCCTCATACCTTTGAAATAGAGTTACTTGCCCCAGACATTCATGTCTGAAAATAGAAGCTTTAATGCACCAAGGAGGCCACTAACTCAGTAATGACAGATGTATGGAAGCTTTTTCTTAATATGGTATCTGAAGATAAAAGCAGCTCAGGGTAGACACATATTTTAAGTGCTGTCCTCCTAATACAAATCCATCATCAGTTAGCTGTGCTCTTTGACCGGCTTTTTAGCAGTGAGAATGGTTTGTGCTGATGAATCCACATGTTCTGTGCCAACATTTCCAAGACCTTGGCTTTGTAACACCATGTTCCAACCAACTGTTCCTTTCCCTGCTCTAATTTATTCTACATATCACTGCCAGATTGATTTTCAAAAGTAGGTCCCATGTTACTCTTCTGCTCAAAAACCTGTGAATGGCCCCCTCTTACCTATGCAAGTAAATACAAACTTTTTAACTCACCTAAGTTACCTGATATTCCCATTGCTAATGCCTATTTTTCCTCCAAAAGCCATAGTCATCAGGGAACTATTCTAACTCCTGGGAAGGATAGCATGTCCACTCATCAGTACAGGATGAAAAGTCAACAGTGGGTGCATTTAACAGATGAACAGAAAGCAGGCTCCTGGTGGGACACAGGATGGGCATTTTCAAATTAGGCTTTCTTCCTGGATTTAGGTATTTCTTACGATAGAAGTTTCAGATGTTAGGTATTCATGGAGGGGGAAGAAGGAGAAAGGTCTGGTCTCAAATATGGTGTGCTATTTAGGGAGCCTTGATGAACACTATGAATGAACCACTTGTTGCTATCAAGCATACATGGACTCTCCATCCGGAATGGGGTTGGGCCAAGAAGCAGCAGAGGGGCCAGACAAGAGCCCAAGATATTTTTCAGTGAAGGATATGTAGCCCAGCTCCTCATAGAGAGAAGTTCAAGTTGGTAATTTCCTACTACAGCAATGCCTCCATGAAGGGATGAGGGGACTCTGCCTCCACAGATACTATTAGCTGGAGGTCTCCTTTGGGCTCCCTATTGCCTTCATGGACAGGCTTCTAGCCTAACCTTTAAATAATAAATGTGGTACCACTGAGAAACTGTCAGGCATTTTTTTTGAAAGTGGGCAAACCATGAGTGCGCACACCTTGTCTCCAAGAAGAGATGAGCAGAAGCATTGTGCTCTGAGAAGTCAGCATAGGATGTTCCGATTTCCCACTTCTGGAGGAGTACACTGCGATCTTGGTGGAGTCATTTCCCCGCTTGTGCTTCGGTAGCCTCACCTATAGACTAGAGCTAGTGTAATAATAATGATGATATATGTGAAATGCTTAGAGTGGTGCCTTGTACACAATAAGGCCTATGTAAGTGCTTGCCATTGCTGCTGCTGTTGCCATGGGTGGTAGATAAGACTGAGTTCTGGATTCTGAGTTCAGATCCCATATTAACCTCTATGACCATTAACCTTCTGATTCTTCTGTAACATGGGGATGACAATACTTTCCTCATAAGATTGCAGTGGACATAGGTGAGTTAATATATTTCAAGCAGAGCTGCCTAATATATGTCTTGCATATGCTGTCAAATATTAGCTATTATTCTAATTACCTTAGTCTTCACTGTTCCTTAGTCCTATGTCCACTACCTTTCTCTGCTACCCCTACTCCATTCTCATGTAGTTTTTAAAAATTCTGGTATTTGCTGTTTTAGAAAGTACCCGGACTCCCTGAAGACTTTCTTCCTATAAGCCCATCCCATTATGTTTCATTTCTTCATCAGCAGGTCATAGAATCAGGATCGTACAACCCTAATGATTGGTCCCTACCCACCCCCCTTCAATTCAAATGCAATAGGGCCTGGTCCCTGTTTGTTGCTGGTGCTGGTGGTGGTGTTTAAGTTCTCAGTCTAATTCTAAGGGACGGTTAGGATTGAAGCCCACTGGTCCAGACTGATTTGAATCAAAAGAATGAAAGGAGGAGAGGCGACACACTAGACCACTTACCAAACCCTCCAAAGCCTTTTTCAAAGAAAGTGATCATAGAACCTTGGTAAATGCTCCAGATTGTTTTTGGAAGAGCTCTGTGTTTGTGGAATGCTTAAATCATCTCAAAGTGCTCTTGGCTGCAGCTCAGGTATCTGGGTGATACTTGCTGTGGAGCCTTGCTCAGGTGTTCTGGTATGGTGGGCAGCAGATACTACTCTTGGGACATTTAGCATTGAATCTTCAGCTGTACTTCTTAAGTAATTGCTCAAGCGACAAAGGAAAGGGAGAATAACTCATCTCAGAAGTGTTCCAGCTGCTGGGCTAGAGACACTTAGTATTTCTTTCTATATCCAGAGGCAGCTTTCACAGTCATTGCAAAAGGTTCTTTGGCACAGGCTAAGGGTTTTGAAGTTCATTCTATAAATTTGAAAAGCAATATGGTGACAGCTGAATTTTAAGAGAATGGATGGCGGTATGTAGAATGGATTGAATCAGGGATGGTGGTATGTAGAACAAATGAAGGCAGAGGCTGTCATTAGAAAGTAATTGAAGTCATCTAGGTGAGAAGTATTGGGGGAGAAGGAAGCCTGGACAATTAAGATGCAAGGATGGATTCTGTGAGTTTGAAGGGTGGGAGAATAATACTCCTTTTAACAGGATATAGCCCCCTTGGAACCTAAATTAAAAAGCTCAGAAGCCATTGCCCATTGTCAGTCAGCAAGAAATTTAATCTCTAGAATGTGCTAGTTGTAGGCACTGGTGGTACAATGAGTAGACAGATGAGCTTGCACAGAGCTAACTCTTTAGTGGGGAGGAGAAAGGGGGGGGTAGACATTAAAAAATAAATACATTAGAGGTAAGTGCCATAAAGAGGATTAGAATAAAGTGCAATGACAGAGTAACTTTATGGCCTCACTAAGAGATAGTATTTAAGCTGGGACCTTAAAGAGTTAGCTTGTGATAATTGCTGGAAAAGCATCTCAGGCAGAGAGAACAGCAAGTACAAATTGTGGCCATGACCTTGAAAAACCTGAGAAATAAAAAGAGAGCTGACACAAGTAGAGTATAAGAACTGGGAGACAAGTGCTCTCACAATGAGGTTGGAAAGAAAGGCAGAGACTAAGCTAGGGAACTGAAGGCTAGTCTACAGAGTTAGTTTACATGCTAGCCCAAGTGTGGTAAGATGGGGAAAAGTGGTGGGCTTTTTCAGAGGGAGATCAGATCACATGATCTAATTTGTGTATTTAAAAATCATGTTGGCTGTTCTGTAGAGAATAAACTATAGGCAGGAATGACATTGGTTTAAGTTAGGGTGGGAACAGTAGAGATAGAGGGAGTGGGTTGATTTGGAATATATTCTAATGATGGAGCTGATGGGACTGCGTGATTTAGATGTAATGGTGAAGGGTAGAGATCAATCAAAGACAAATTTTTGGCATGAGCAACATGATCATGCTATTTATTGAGGTCAGCAAGTTACAGGCAGCAGCAGGTGATGGGGTAGGTAATCTGAAGTTCTCTTTCCACCATGTTAGGTTTAAGATAATTATTAAACTTTCAAGTGAAGTAGCAAAATAAATAAATATAAGTATTTCATATAGGCAGCTAAGTTTGGAAAAATTTCAAGATAGCAATAAGGCTTAGGATGAAGTGGACATGCAGTGTACGTAATGCCATGAGACAGGGTGAAATCACCTAGGAAGAGGATGAAGATAGAACAAGAAGGGTGCCTAGGACCAAGAGCTTGAACCTGTGGGTATTTTGAATTGAGCACAGGAGGAAGAGTTGACATGGCTGTCTATGAGGGAGTGATCAGTTGAGAAGGAAAGGAATACTAATAGACTGAGGTATCAAGGAAAGGAAGTGCTTTCCAATGGAGAAAGGATGAACTGCGTGGAATGCTGATAAGGAGAGAAATACAGAAACAGGGACAACATAAGAATCATGGCAACTTAGTCAAATGTGGTCTCAGTGGAGTAGTAGCGTTGGAAGTCCGACAGGAGGGCTGAAGGAAGACTACAAGGATAGGAAATGGAGAAAATAACCTTAAGAAACTCTTTCAAAAAGTTTTGCTATAAAGTTGAGAAGAGGCTGTGGTGCTCGAGAGGAAGTTGTGCTTTATCTCAAAAGTGATATCAGAGCGGGTTTGTGTATGGACAGTATGATTCAGTGGAGAGGAAAGATTAATGAATGCAAGAGAGAGGGGGAAGAGTTGCAGGGCTGAAGTCCTTGAAGGTGAGAGGAGATAGGTCCAGAGCACAAGAGAAGAGGTGGCTCTGGAGAAGCATCAGGGAGGGGAAGTGAAGGGCAAAGGTCCTGAAGCCAAAAGGGTGGTAGACTTGGGGGAAGGGAGATAAAACTGCTTTTGCGTCTAAATAAAGTATGAGGGAAGATCATTAAGAATGAATAGAAAGAGAGTTAAAGGTCTTTAAGAAGAGAGGAGAACCATAATTATAGTAATTATTTCCATCAAGCTTATTTGTGCCAGGCAGCACACAGATGCTTTACTCATCAGCTCATTGAATTCTCCCAAAAATCCTATATGGTGGCTTCATTATTATCCTCATTGTATAGATGAGGAAACTGAGGCACACCAAGATTAACGCAACGAGTGACAAAACAATCATGTGAACTGTCTCTAAAGACCAAATATAAAACAGTAACTTTGGGGATTTCATAAGGAGAGATACTGTGGAGGGATATAAGATTATCCATGTTGAGTGTCAATTGAAATGTGTGTTCGTGAATTAAGGTGGAACAGCACAATATGCTGGTTTTTGTTTTTTGTCTTTAAAGAGATCACCATGTAGGGAGCAAGCACAGTGTAGGCAAATAATTTGGTTTAACCAGGCTCAGGCTTTGCCTGGCCAATTGCCGGGAGAGAGAAGAGGCCAAAGGAGTTACTGGTGTCTGTGAGGGAATGAGTGTGAGGTGATATTCAGGTATAGGTAGGATGGAGACTTGTGGGGGGTAATGGAGAGTGTGATAAGTGGCAAGTTCAATGGATTGAAAGAGTATTCTGGGTCAAAGGCAGCTGAAAAGCCAAAGGAAGTTCAGCTGGAAGTATGAGAGGAGGTGCTCAGATGCTTGAAAATGAAATCCTGAAGAAGATGAACATATTGGTGGTGACAAAGTCAAAGGCAGCAAACCCAGTTCTCCCTCCATTTCCATTCTTACCTCCTATAGTCCTCATGTTGACTTGAGGCTCCTTCTTTAAATTAGCATTGCAATCTCCCATCTCCATACCTTGATTGTGTCCTTTTCCTGGCCTGGGATATGTTTCTTTCTGTCTTCTCTTATTTAAATAATACTGATTCTTTAAGTCCTTTCTCAAACAGAACCTTTTTTGTTACTCCCCTCTTCCTGTACCTTGATGTCTTTAGCCAGAAGTTATCTTCTTTGTTCTCTTGTGGTGAGATTTAGACCATCAATATAGTATTCAGTATGTATTGCCTTTCAGTGAGACATTGGTTTTCATGTCTTTGCTTCTCTACTAGATTTTAAGTGTTCAAGGGCAAGGACCAGAACTCCACAATTTGGTATTCTTGTCCAGGTGTGGCCTCGTCCCTTCCTACCAGGAGGAGCAGTACAAATATAGAATCTAATCTCTAGCGTACAGGGACTGTGTAGGAGATGCTCAATAGATGTCTGTTTGTTCGAATTAATGACAACACATTAGGAGCATCATTTTCTGTTTCTCACATTGGATTTGTGCTCATGTGTATCTATGATCCAGTGTTCTGCAAATCTATTGTCTCTTCTTTATGAGGTAATAGTCCAAACCCAGTCTAGTTTTTCATTATAGATCATAATAATGATAATCCCATTAAAATCCATAAACTTCTCACTGTCACAAGCACTATTCTAAGTACTTGCTTTACATGTTTTAAACACATTTAATCCCCATAATAATGCTAAGAAGTGAGGGTTATTATTCTTATTCTATAGAAGAGAAAACCAAAACTTAGAGAGGTAAAGCAATTGTCTAAGGCCACCTAGGGGGTTGGCAACAAAGCTCATTATTAATAATATTTAGTAAAGTTCACCCTCTTAACCAGTGTTTTCTAGCTTTCTGATGGTGACCCATAGGAAATATTACAGTATGACCTATGATACACACACACACGTGTGCATGTATGTGCATACACACTCGCATGCACACACACACACACACCCCTGAAACGAAAGTTGCACAAACTAATACTTATCTTTGTTGTACAGAATGTTCCTTGGTATTTTCGTTTGATTTTGTTCTGCTTTATTTCATTAAAAAGGCTAGACAGATGTCCCTAAACTGATTTCACAACTTACTACTGGGTTGAGACACACGGCTGAAGAATGGTACCCTAACTCATGTGTTTCACCACATTGCCTTGGCTGGTATAGATGAATGACTCAATCCTCTAGTTCTCCCTCAGCCACTGGTCCAAATTTCATTTCTTTAAAAATGAAAGTATCATAACTGGCATTTACGAGAAATGACATGCACTGAAGTTGCTGTTTAATTACACAGCATTGAGCCTAAGTTAAATGATATATTCCCTTCTGAGGTTTACAAGTAGCGCAGCTACAGAATTGCTGGAGGAGTAGTTAAGACAATTCTAATTGAAAAAGAAATATAATTAAGTTCAGAGAAGTCAACGGTCTCTGAACCCAATCATTCTCCTATCTGAGGATCTTTTCTCATTTGTATCACACTGACTAAGTGACTTCTGGGTAGCCAAGGCCCTGAATTGAGTTTTTCTCAGTCATTCCTTCTCTTAGTTACTGACTCACCAAGTCATTTATTTGGAAATGAGTTTTCATTAAGTGAAAAACTAAGAACCCTTAGTTTTCACGACGGGCCCTGTTAACACAAAGATGTCTGGTCCTTGCCTTCATTTTAAAATTCAATGTCATGGTGCCAACAAGGAAAAGTGTCCTGGCCACTGTGAGAGGAAAAGGGAGTGTGGGCCCTTAATTGTGCCTGAAGTGAAAGGCATTGGGGAAACATCAACAGAAGAGATGGTGTAGGAACCCTGGACCAGAGTCTTGCTGAGTAACAAGGATATGAAGCAGAGGAAGGACCTGGGAAGATGGAGTGGGGTGGAGAGAAAGGGGAGAGGGTCCCAAGGACGGGAAGACATATGCGAAGGAAAGGTCATGATGCCTTTCATAAAATGCAACTTAGTGGAGCAGATGGTGTTTGCCTGAAGTTGAAAGGACATGAGGCAGGGAAAGTGGACAGGGCTTGATTATGAGGAGTCCGTGGTATACAAGGAGTTTAGACTCTATCTTGTAGGTGGCAGGGAGCTTAAATTAATGGATGTTTGTCTCTCGAATGACACAGACAGTGCAGTGTTTCAAAGAGATAGCAGGGATGCTGTGGGGAAAATGGGGTTACGCTGGAAGAGGGGTGAAGAAGAGAGGGGCAGGTCTGAGAGCTGCTAGCCAATTGAGTGGACAAGAATGTTGACTATTCGGTGTGTGCAGTGGCACCTGGATTTGCTTTGGGCAGCCAGCAGATGGTAGTGCCATCTGCTAAGATCTCCTGGGCTGCAGGAGAAGGAGCAGGTATGGAGGACAAACTGGTGAGTTCTATTTTAGAGAGGGCACATTTGAGGCTACCAAGAGACCTCTAGGTGTAGCATGAACAGATAGGCAGAAAGATTATATTGGAGCTTGGACGTAGGTTTGCTTACAGGTATAGACTTGGAAACTATAGACCTGTTTTGGCAATATAAGCATTAGATGCCAATGAGCGTGTGTGTGTGTGTGTGTGTGTGTGTGTGTGTGCAATAAAAATCAGGGGCTAAAAGGGAAGCCTTCCAATATTTGAGAGGTGGGCTGCAAAGAAGAAACACAGTTTAAAAAATTCCTGAAAACAGCCAGAGAGGTGTGAAGAAAATTTCCAGGGATGGCCACACCACAAAGGAAAGGGACTTTGAACAAGGAATTTTCAACAGTCATATCACACAGCGGAAGCCTCGAAGGTGCTCACTAGTTTGTTCAGAGCAAGTTTAGGGGTAAGGCCAAGGCTAGGGAGGTGAGGAAGAAGTCAGGTGGCAAGAAAGGGCAGCCCAGTGTTGTAGCAGTAAGAAATGCAACAGGGACAGCATTGCACCGTGATTAAGGGAGAGCCTCCAATGACAGATTCATTGGCTCAGCTAATATTGATTGAATGTCCACTCTGGGGCATTTGTCTAATTCTAGAGCTAGATCAGTAAACAAGAAAAGGATGAAAATCCCTTATATTCTCAGATGACTTGAGTCTGAACCTCATTTTGACACTTCTTGCTTGTGTGGCCTTGGTAAATTATGTAATCTTAGTTTACCACTCTATAGAATGGGTATGACACTAGCTTAGGACCTAGCGGGTAGTCATGGATAGTCATCAGAAAAATGACATAAGCCACCTGGTTCAGTGAATGGCACCTAGTTTCTCTCTCTCTCTCTCTCTCTAATTATCTCTCAATAAATGTAGGGCATGGCTACTCTTTCTGGAGTCTCGTCTGTGATGGGAATTAAAAGAGATGATAGCTGAAAGCGGTCCCAGAAACGGAGGAGGGCATTTTTCAGCACAGGAGAGGCCTGGCTGGTTTATGTACCCGGGAAAAGAGTGAGTCGAGTTGCGAAGAAACAGAATCTGTGGCCTGAGAGTCTGGAGGAGAGTACAAGGCCGTGTGCTGCCATCCACATCAGATCTGGCACACCAGCCGGAGGCTCTGTTAGGGGAAATAAGATGACCCAGACTTTTGAGTGAATGACCTTGCTCGTGAACTCCTGCGGTCCTTTATTTCTCACTCTTCTTATACTGTTCCTGGATTCCAAGCTGCTTTGCCCACACCTGGAATAAGCCCCCAGTGTGCTGTTGGCACACTCTGCAGGAAGCAGCTTCGTTACCAGGGCGACCATTCACCCAAAGTTCCAACATGCTGTTTTTTCAGATCAACTTGGAATTTCAGTGCTTGGTACATTGTGAGGTTTCTTCCTTCTCCAGATTCAGGAGCAGTGGGGGTTGTAAGAGCACATGAGCTGTGGAGTCAGATGGACCTCACAGCTGTCACCAAAATTGTGTAGCCATGGGAAAAAAGGGTTCCTTCCCCTCGCCCAACTTTTGTTCCCTCCGTGGTGAGCACAAGACTAATAATACTTACCTCACCCTGTTCCTGCCTCATTAAACCTGAAAACCCGAAGTACCTGACCCACTGCCTGGCACTCAGAACATGCTCAAAAAACATTTGGTTTTCTCTTCTCGATTAGCCCTGAATCATACAATCCCTTAAGAACAATAAAAATGATCAACACAAAGACCCGAAGAATATTACGTGGTCATTCACTTCATAATTTCTCATCTACACAGTAGAATAACGCCCTGACCTCAGCATGGCGAGGACTGTCTGACACAAGTATGTGGTGTCACACCTTTGTGCTTCGTTCAACTATTGCTACTGTGAAGGCAAACATGAAGATGCCCAGGGCTGCTTTCCATCAGCTGAGAAATCCTGACTCAGTGAGGTGAAAAACTGGGGTGCATTCTCTGTGGATGAACAGAGAAGTTTTAAAGTTGAAGGATGTTTAAAACTAAGGGGCAAAATGGACCTTAAATAACAGGCAGGGCTGTTTGCAGATCAGCATTTCTGTGAGTGCTGATTTAGGGACCCTACACACACTGGCCCCGAGATGGAGTGATCCTCAGCCTCGTGCTGCTAGAAATTCTGAGGTGGCGATGAATGTGTGCTTTCACAGCAAAGCCAAAAGCATGAGAGAGGGTGGGAATAAAGATACATCCAGACAAGTCAAAGGTTAAAGAAACCTGAGCAGGGCAGTCCACTTGTGAGACCTCCCCCCATAATGTAACAAGATTTATCCCTTGGCAGATGTCAAAATGGAAGTCCAGTAGCATGTGTCCCAATGGCCTGGTGTTGCTGGCAGGGCCCTCCCTCCTCGGTCAGACACAGCTGCTCCCTGCTCCCTCGTGTTTAGGGGTGTGCTCGCTGCCCCCCACTAGGCTGCTGGGCTGTCTGCCACTCCCTTTGGGTTCTCTGTGCCTATCTGGTTTCTGTTTGCCTCTAGATCCTCTGCACCTGGGAATCAGTCACAGGGACAGGATGCTGAAATGCCAGAGCTACAGAAAGCTAGGCAGCCATCCAAATGCTATGTTAGCAATACAATTAACTGGTAAATGAGGATTTTTCAGAGAAAATAGGCCTTTTATTATATTACTTCGCCAGAGCTGGTATGCCTTCCACCGATTGGGGACTAGGGAAAGGGACTCAGGGTTCAATCCCTCTAAGCCCTGGGCACTGCTAGTATTGATTTTGTCTGCCATGACGGCAAGCCTGGCTTAGAAGTCAGTGAAGGTAGAAAGGCAAAAGAGAGAACACTGCATATGCTGTTTCTCCTTTTTGCCCCTTTCACCCAGCTATTTCCCCAACACACCACAAATATACCCTACACTGGGCCTTTGCACTGGCCATTCCTATTGCAGAGAATGCTCTTCCCTGCATTCTTCAGGACTGCTGTAGGGCTCACTCCTTCTCTGCTCACATGGAACCTTCTCAGGGAGTCCTTCCTGGCCAGTGCCCCCAGACTCTCTCCCTGTTTCCCTTTTCCTCACAGTATTAATTCCCATCTGGCATGCTAGCTCTCTTACATATTTATGGATCATCTCACGAGATCACTAGGGAAGCGATTTTTGTCAGGTCTGATCACTGTTGTATGTTTGGTAACAAGCATTTGCTTGGTGTAGAGTGGATGTTCAAATATTTGTTGAGAAAAGGAGAAGATGAAAAGGAAAACAAAAATATAAAGAAAAACAAAGTTGCACTTTCTTGCCCCAATCTGTGCATTGCATTTAACAAGCATTGTTTCAACCTGCACTCTGTGCTGAGCCCTTGCTCATACCTCTGAGTGCAAAGAAGCATTGGCGGTGGTCTGTCTCACTGGAACCTACCAACCTAGCTGTGATCTTGAGACCAGGCAGAAAAAAAATGGGCATGCAGGCGATGTGGCATCATGGGAAGAAGAGGCCACATTTGTTGGGGTGACTGCAAAAGGCTCTAAGGAGGAGATAATGTTTGGCGGAGCATTTTGAGCGGAGGAGGTGGGGTGTTGTGATTATAATAAGAAATATTTATTTGGTCTTTATTACCATATCTGGCACAGAGCTTCAAAAACTCTTGGAATTTCCTAAGAGATAAGAGACATAAAGGTGTGTTTTGTTATTCATAATAAGCACCTTTCAACCACACCTACACTGAAGTACACCAGGTGACTTTTGGAAAGACCCAGGATAACCACAGGTTGGGGCTGGCTGCCCTGCCTGGGGAACCAACCCTGTGAACTGGAGGGTTGGACCCTTCAGACTCACCTTACCCCCACCTCCATCCCTGGGAGAGGAGAGGAGCCTGAGATGGACTTAATCACTCCTGGCCAATAATTTAATCAATTACGCCTCTACAATGAAGCCCCCGCGAGAGCCCAAAGCAATGGTGTTTGGAGATATTCCAGGTTAGTGGACACGTACGTGGAGGTGTCACCGGGCGAGTGACACACCTGGAGAAGGCACAGGAGCTCTGTGCCCCTTCCCCACAGCTGGCCCCATGCATCTTTTCCATTAGGCTGCTCCCGAGTTATATCTTTTCAGAATAGACTGGTAGTAGAGTAGGTAAAATGTTGAGTTCCGTGAGCCATCTTGCAAATTACTTGAACCCTGGGAAATGTCCTAGGAACTGCTGGTGTAATGCTGGTAAGTTAGAAGCACAGTTGACAACCTGGACTTGTTATTGGCATGGCAGGGGCACTCTTGTGGCACTGAGCCCCTTACCTATGCGATCTGATGCTTTATCTAGGTACATAGTGTCAGAACTAAACTGAATTGTGGAACACCCAGCTGGTGTCACAAAATCACTTGGTGAGTGGAGACCCACACATCTGGTCACAGAAATGTTCAGTGTTTTAGTAGAGGAGAAGCACAGGAGTGTTCTTCTTAAATGGGGAGTATGAGTAGGAATATCTGCCTGAAAGTGTGACCAAGAAACAGTAGATAAACCAGGTAGGCTTCAGCTCGGACTGTGTAAGGGAACACTGGACAAGGAGGCTAGAAAATGAGGACAGCATATAATGTCAGGGGAAGTACATTTCACACATAGGCAGTAGCGAGCCATAGATAGCTTGAGGGGTGGAGGGGATGGCCAGAGCTGTGTGGCATTGTGAGGTCAGCCTAGCAGGTTTGAAGGAGGGATTAGCGTGGAGCTCTTAGCACAGAGGACCCTTCAGGACACCACTGCTAGTGTCCCCAGGAGATCAGAGGGCCTGACCAGACAGACAGAAGGGGAGCAGAGTGTTTTTCACAAGCAGATTTGACAGGACTTGGCAACTGATTCATGTTGGATGGGGACCCGAGGAGAGTCAAAGATGACCCAGGCTTTGAGCCTGGATGTACAGGAGAATGGAAAGGCTATACAAGAAATGAGAACTCACAGGGCAAAGGGGGTGCATTTTTGTCAGGGAGCCTATTTGCAAACTGCAGTCAATTTCCCCTGAAGTAAGCAACTCCTCCCAGCTTGCACATTCCCTGTGATCTTGCAGGATGCCTGGGATGTAGAGCTACACAAATTGGGTTACTCGGTAAGGTGGTAGAAAGAGTTGGTCTGTCCACATAAGAGCTTGTGATGTTAGAAGGGTTAGTAATGGTCTTGCAATGCTATTCATAAGGTGAGGCAGGGCAGGGGTGGGGTGAAACCACCTCAGACCAAGGAAGGCTAGATTACAGCCAATGGAATCACACTCTCCCCGTGGATGGGGCCTCTGTGTCCCACTCTCATTTGGCTGTTGGCTCTGAGTGGCTCTGCTGTTCTGGGGCAGAGGGTTCACCCCTGCCAGGCTCTGCCAGGGTAGGGTTGCATTTGTGAGAGGACAAAAAAGGGTGCTGAGTGAGTCTGAAGGATGTAGGCTGTGAAGCTCCAGGACACTGGGACACTGCAGGGGCTTGAGCAAAGCAAAGTTATTATTCTTCCTTTCCAAAACATCCAAACATGAAGCTACCTGGGATCTAAATTGTAAAGGCTAACTTAGAATCTGCTCTGGACTAACTGGCAGAGTGGCTGAGGATGTTTCTACAGTTAGAAGGGAGCATGGGTCCAGACTGCAGGGGGAGAAACCAGTGTGAGCGATGCCGGTGGTTTCTCCTGAAGGATCCATCGGGTTGACATGCATACAGGCCCAGGATATGACTCTGTTTTTATGAGCCAACAACACCAGGGTAAGAAGTTGGCAGTGAGAGCCGGGTTGGCCTCCTGCGAGGCGCGCAGGAGTGACAGGCTGCCCTAATGTGGAAAGCATTCCCTTGAGGTCACGGTGCCTGACTGATCCTGCCACTCTGGAGAACTGCTGGCATCTTCCTTCCTCGGGCTTCTCGTGCCAGGGTGGAGAAGCTAAGCCTGAGGCATGTCAAAAAAACAAAACAAAACAAAACAAAAAACAACTAAGAACGGTGAGAAAGGTTTAAATTAAAAATAGAAACCTGACCCATGTCTGACATTCATTTTCATGTGGACAAGGAGAGGAAGATTTGGCTTTCTATGTTTTTGTTTTGTTTTGTTTTGTTACTGGGAAGGGCAAATTAATCACACGGAAGGGTGTATGTCTGTGTCTATATTTAGGTCTTTCTACCCTCCTTTCTACCAATCCTTACAAAATTGTGTAGTGAAGCATCCAGTCCTTTTTCCAAACTTTCTTGAGAAGATCTCTTCCCAGGTGAGGTGGTGCCTTCGCCTTTCCCCTCCTCTCAACTATTTTGCAATCAATCCTGTGGATCCTGCGTCTCTGATGGTCACCCTGGAAGGCAGGATCCATCATGGCTCTAAGCCCACAGAGGGGATGATAGGGCACAAGAGCAAAGGTACTGGGTGATTCAGGGACCTTCATCTTCAGATAATTAGGGGCTGAGTGCTTAGCACCCTTGACAGTATGGCAGGAGAGCATCTCAATGGCCAAGGCTGGGTTTGTGGAGGGTGCTAGAAATTCCTCCAGTGGCTATGTGGCAGCCTAGAGGTTCCCTCATCCATTTCTCTCTCCCACTTAGATAGGAACGGCAATGAGTTATGGGATGATGTGGGAGAGAGGGGATCGCCACCCTACAGACTCTACAGGATGGGGCAGAAATAGTGTAGAGCCTGAAATACCGGAGGTTACAGCACGGCAGTGCCTTCGCAAGAACTCGGCACATCTTCCTGCCTGTAAGGAAGACATCTGTACTTGTTGACTTAGCAGGATGGTGAGGGAGCGACGCTGCAGTCAGAGGCTCCGGTACAGGCTCAACTTTGTGGGAAATCAGATCGCAGACCAGCAGAAATAGGGCTAAAATGTAGCCCTCACTTTGGAAGTTCCGCAGGTACATCTGTGCAATGACATAGCAGCACTGTGACGCCATGCTAAGAAGAGCCAAAGCACGTTTCGTGGGTCCATACAATTCAATTCTTGGTGGTAAATGTTTGGAAAGAATCTGCCAAGTTGTTTTCTTCACGTGAAGGTTTTGTAAGAGTGACTAAATCAGAGTCAGAAGGAAGGCTGTGCATCTGTCTCTGTATTTGGTTCCATTTTACCTTCCCTTCTGTCACAATAGTCTCGTCACCTTATGTTACATTTTTCTTTTCATAAATTTCTGCAATTATCTGTGCCATTCATCATGAAAGTAGCATGGTGCAGTGGAGAGAGTGCTGGGCTTGGACAACCTGGGATCCACCTTTTACTCACTTCATGACCTTGGACAAGTCACTTTCTCCCCAGTGCTCTCATCTGTTACAGGATAATACTACCATCTGCCTTCTTACCTGTCAGGGCCAGTGTGGGACTCAAAAAGACAATGGTATGGAAGCACTTTGTTTTCTGGGGTCACTTAGCTTTTTCTGTCCTCTTCTCCACCCTTCCCAAATCCCCCCAGTTCCAGAGTTCTCTACACTCTTACGTCTATCTATTTCTCACTTCAATTCAGGTATGGTTTCCATAATCTATTTTGGAGGGATTCTTCAAAGTGATTCTGTCTCAGAGAGAATCTTTCTCTGAAATTAATGCGTCCATTCCAGAATCAAAGCCTCTTCTATGTGGGGCCAAATGCAGTGGGCACGAGTAGCATCCTGGCTGGAAGTTAATCCCTGAATTCGTTGGGCTGTGGATGATTTTTCAAGACTCCACCCAATTAAATACTAACTCGGGCAGGACCTTTCTTTTTGCAAGAAAAGGACCTTGTTTTGCAAGCTCCTGTATCTTTAACTCCTAGAACAATGTCCTGTACATTGTAGACACTCAGTAAACATTTGGATGAATGAATGAAAATAAGTAGAAGTAGCAGAAGCTCTGCTCTTTCCCTAGCATCTTCACATCATCTACACAGCCCCCACCTGATTTTTGTTATCATTGTTAACTTGGAGCAGACCAACTTTACCAAAATTTGCCAGTAAGTTTACACTAAAAAAAAAAAAAAAAAAAAAGAGAGAGAGAGAGAGACTTAGACAAACTAATTAAGACTTCCTTATCTCTTCCCCTGCACCACTATCACCAGGATAAACATAACACATAAAAAATAAGCATCTACTCATATAAATTATTATTAAATAAGTTACATAGAAAATGAATTATAAATTATATATTATGTAACTAATCTTATGTAAATAGAATAATCTATATAAAGTCATCAGGAAATATGTCTCCTACTTATACACAGTTTGCAAATTAATGAACTTGAATTCTTCTACCATTGTGATATAGCAATGAAAGCGAAGCAGAAGTCCAACATTAACTGTCATAGAATAAGTAAGTTTAGCTCAGGGGGTCTTTTCTTCACCAAAATCATCAATTGAGATAGATCTCTATATTCCGACCACACCCAAGAGATCTGTTTCCTGAAACATGACATCTGTTATTTGTATAACACAGACGTGCTTATCCAGGCTTCATGGGGGAGCCTGTGCAAATCTTTTTCCCATCCTCACTTTGTGATCTGTCACCTGGGCTATAATGAGAGTGATTGGTGCTGAAAACCAGTTTTTCAGGGAGCCCAATGTGGTCATCAGGGTTCAGTAAGGAAACCAAAACCACAGCAGTAGACTGAATAGGGAAAATTCAACTTGAAGAATTTTTTGCGGAGTAATTGTTTACTGGGAAGGTGAAAAACAACTCGATGGAGAAGCGCTTTCACCCTTAACACGAGGGAAGAGGGCACAGGAAGGGACTTCACTGAGAGAGCTGTGCAAGGTTGAGAGTCAGCCCTGTGGCGAGAACAGGGCTGCTGAAGGAGCGCAAGCTGGCTGACTGAAGAAACTGGCTGGAGCAAGTTCTGGAATCCTGGGAACTGGCCACCAGTGTGGGTGGGACAGATGGGGCCAGCTGCAGGAGGAGAGGCTGGTCCACGAGCCTCCCAGTGCCCCTCCAGCGCCCTCTATTGGCAGAGCCTCACATTGAGGGGCTGGCAAAGGAGAAATGAAGCTTGCAGAGACTCTAGTATCACAAAGCAGGGCGAGCAAGGATGCATGGGAAGCCTGGGAGCCCAACTTAATAACTGACGTCCCCAAAGGACATATGGGGCAAAAAATATTTCTGGGTTTTCTATATTTTTGCCACGAATCCTTTTTGCATTCACTGAGCCACAGAGGTTCTGTTCCAGCCTCTCCTTCATCTGGTGGCCCTCGTTTTATTCTATGCCATTAAATGAAATCACTTGTTCCCAACCTTGGCTCCATGTTAGCATCAGCCAACCAGCTTTTACAAAATACTGAGCGCTTAGCAACTGTATTTTAAAAGTATCCTCAAGTAACTCTATAGCTAGAGTTGAAAACCTCTGGACTAGGCATGGCAAGAAGGCAGGCTGCTGCAAAGATAATATGCCTTAGGGGCGGTGTAGGCCTTCAGAGGCTCTCTAGTGGAAAGGTTCTGGGGTAAGAGGGATCTGTTCCACCTGTGAACTCCAGGTAAGTTAAATAACCTCACTACAACCCAATTCCCTTCTCCATAAAATGAGATGGGGAGGGAAATATGATTTGTCCCAGCATTAACATGAAGAGCAAATGAGATGATGTATGTGAAATATTTAGCACAGGGCTGGTAATTGTTAAGTATTCAATAGACAGCATTTATAGTGGCTGTTTTCACTTGCAAAGATCATTTGTGTATGACTTTCTCTGAGTGGCTACCAACTGTGACACTTTGGATAAAGCAGAGTGTTATAGGGCCCAAAGGGACAAGATTTGCCAAGATTGGTGTCTAAGTAAGTATAGGTAACTAATGTTGGTATCAGAAACAGGAAAATGAATATCAAGCCATTACTAGACATAAGATGATATATTCAACCAGAGTACACCATAGTTTCCTGAATTGCTTTATTTATTGTTTACTCCTTTCAGTAGTAGCTCTGTAAGGCTGTTTGACTTCATAGTTAGAGTGGGGTGTCTGGGATCAGCTTTGCTGGTATTGAACTGCTGGGCAAGTAAGGATGCATGGGAAACTATTTACTTAATAGTACTGATATAAATTTCTAGGCCCAAGAGGGAGTCACTCCTGCATGGGATGCCACATTAGCAAACAAAAACTCAGATATAAAACTTTGCATCCCTGGGGCACCTGAGTAGTTCAGTGGTTGAGTGTCTGCCTTTTGGCTCAGGGCATGATCCCAGGGTTCCCGGATCAAATCTAGCATCGGGCTCCCTGAAGGGAGCCTGCTTCTCCCTCTGCCTGTGTCTCTGTCTCTGTCTCTCTGTCTCTCATGAATAAATAAATAAATCTTAAAAACATCTTTGCATCCCTGTAAATGCTCTGCTTGACCAGAAATACAGGATATCCAGTCAGCCAATCCTCAAATGCCAAGCCAACTCTGAGCTGTATACTTACCCTGTTGTTCCTTATTCTTTGTCTTATACAAGCCTCCTGTCTTCTGCCCCCTTTTGCAGGTCTCCAGACCCTTGGGGATAGAGATTGCCCACTTCATGAAATATTAAGTAAAGTTTGTATCACTTACATCGTCTTCTTTAATCATTTTAAACAACAGCTTTGTGGTTTTGGGCAAGTTGATGAATCTCTCCAAAAGTCAATAATAACATTTGTGACATGGATTTATTAAGAGGCTTACATGAGATCATGAAGGAATAGGCCTGGAAGGTAATACATGCACATCAAATGATAGTTTATTTTAGGTGTAACTTAAGGGGAAAAAAATCCTCTCTCCTTTGATGTCTGAAGGGTTTCTTAGCAGAAAATTTGCACTGCTCTGTGCTTTGGGATTAAGAAAGGATCTACCCAAATATTAATCTCAAAAAAAAAGGGCAAAGGAGAGAAAGAAAAACTTGACATTCAAGGCTTGTGTGTGTGTGTGTACTTAAATGATGTAAGTGGTCTACATATGTAGTGGGCCATTTTAGTAGTTATTGGTGGGACCTTGGTACACAGACTGAGAGCAGGAGGAAAAATAAAACATGCTCACTGTTTTGCTTTGAAATAAGACATGCTATTTCCATGATGGAAATACAACTTTGTTGAGTAGGCTGCAGCAATTAGGAGGAAGGACTTGTGAATGTGTGTGTGTGTCAAGGGGAGGTAGTAGGGAAGGGGGAGAGCATTGCAGACTGAACTAGCTTTTAAGGTATGACAAGTAATGAGAAATGATATGGATTGTGCTAACCTCAAGAGCTAATACTATCTAGAGGCATTCAAGTTTAAATATTCAAAAAAACAGTGCCAATAAAAAAAATCCAGTTTCCAGCTGGAATCAGCCTGCAGGCTCCAGATTTCAACCTTTAATTTAGATACCATTATCTGTTGGGTGATACTGGGGGTGCCTACTGGTCAACCTGAAAAGAACCTGCCACCTACTGTAGTGGGGAAACCTTAAAGACAATTGGATTTGGAAGACTGAAGCCCACCCTTGGATGTCCTGATGAAGCCCCCGGTGATGTCAGACTAGCTGAATTATTCAGATGATGGGCATGTTCTTATGAGGATCACAATGCCGTAGGGATTGCCTGGCATTCCCTGGCTGGCAGATGAGAGGGGGTTAATTCCTAGGCAAAGAACAACATCAGTGAGAGTAAGTGTCCCTAGCTGAGAGGGATGGAGAATCAGAACTCAAGCTATGCAAGGCTGAAAAAAGAAGTACATCTTTAGAAGGTCATATAGGTCATTCTATTTGTGGAGTAAATCCAGGAATTATGGTATATCCATAATCTCTTATAATAGGTGTAGCTTTTTGGTTTCCCTTCTATGATCATGGGAATAGTCATATTTAATGTCCATCTCAAATTTAAATTTAAATGTAGAGAAGTTCCTTTAGATAGACTAACTTTTCAGTATATCTATCTCTAGCCGTGTATTGTGGTGGTATGCAATATTAAAAAACTGGATGATAACAGTAAATTGAAGCTCCCCTATATTCATTCTGCAACTGCAGTAGAATAGGAGAGAGGTCCAGGAGCTCCAGGAGGTGACCATCTGTGGAGTGGTGATCTATAATGAGGTGGAAAATGACCACAGACAACAGCTGCAGCATTGAGTTGAGTGAGAAGAAAATATGAAACTTCCTTTCTCCAAAATACACTGACAATGGTAGTGTATTCTCATTCGGGCTGCATATTAAAATCACCTGTTGGGGTAGTGGTTTTAAAATGCCCAATGCCCAAGCTGTACCCCAGAATAATTGAATAGAATCTTTGGAGAATGAGACCCAGGCATCAACATTTTAAAAGCATTTAGATGACTCCAATAGGCAACCAAATTTGGGAACTACTGTGCTCGCTTCGGCAGCACATATACAAAATTGGGAACTACTGTTTTGGGCAACCTTTGTCAAGGGAAAGCAGGTGGGTTGATATCTGGGTGTAGAGTTAAGAAAACTGAAGTCTAAAAAAAAAAAGAAAAAGAAAACTGAAGTCTATTGAAGCTGAAAAATTTGTTAAAGACCACAGATAACTGCTTTGGCATAAGTTTTTTGACAGGCTCCAAGACTCTGTATCAGAACTACCTTTCTGAAGTCTTTCCCAATCTCTTGGTTATTCTAGAATTATGCAAGAATTTGTTTCCTGGGAATAATTTATATTTTTGAAAGAATTATTTGGGGTTTATAAAAGGAAGAGAATAGAGATATTTAAATCAAATGATCAGGGTAAATATTTGAGTGACAAATGCAGAGAAATAGCAATTCTGGAACAGCTGGGGAAGCCCATCTTTGAAGGACAATTAGTCGGCTGGGGGTGGGGGACTTGACTGGGTGCCCCCTCAGCCTATCATTAGACTGTTCTTGCTGATACAGTTCCACTGTAAGAGGACTCAGGGTGGCATAGGGTGACCTGGTCAGTTGAGTCTATGTTTTTTGTTTTGTTTTTTGAGAAACTCTGGTCATGATCAAAGTTTGAACTATTCCTTACTGGGGGTTCCTACCAGAATTCAGATACCTACTCTTAAGCTTCCCTTATTTAAAACCAGAGCCAAGATTTGAGTGGAAGCTTGTCTTTCTCCAACTTTTTAAAAAAATAAGTCTCATGGGATGCCTGGGTGGCTCAGTGGTTAAGCATCTGCCTTTGGCTCAGGGCATGATCCTGGAGTCCCAGGATCGAGTCCCACATTGGGCTCCCTGCATGAAGCCTGCTTCTCCCTCTGCCTATGTCTCTGCCTTTCTTTCTGTGTCTCTTATGAATAAATAAATAATATCTTAAAAAATAAATAAGTAAATAAAAACAAGGCTCAGGTTTTTAAATTGAACCTACTGTGCAACTTTCAGAATCTTGTGAAAGCAATTCTATGGCCTAAGAACAATTTGGGCTTTAGAGAAATATCTCCAATAACAGAAGAGAATTACAATATTTGAGAACAACTCTGGCTTTACGTTAATATTTGTCTACTTTCGGTTGTGTTCAGAAAGAAAGGAACTTTTTTTGGTTTCAGTAGAAATGAAAATACAGAAGGAACCCTCACCGAAAATCCCTCTGAGACAATAACTCCAAAAAGCCAATACATCCTTCTGGAAGATGCCCTGAACCAGGGATCAGAAGTGCTGGCTTCCAGCTAGGACTTTGCCACACATAAGTTCATTGAGGCTCCTTAGCCATAAGATGGGGTTCTCTATACAGTCCTTTCTATTACCAGGATTACAGGAGGAGCACATGACTCTTAATAAAGTGATGTTGGAATGTGCTTTATGATTTCCATTTGAAACACTAAATATAGGGGATCCCTAGTGGCTCAGCAGTTTAGCACCTGCCTTTGGCCCAGGGTATGATCCTGGAGTCCCGGGATCGAGTCCCACATTAGGCTCCCTGCATGGAGCCTGCTTCTCCCTCTGCCTGTGTCTCTGCCTCTCTCTGTGTTTCTCATGAATAAATAAATAAAATCTTTAAAAAAAATCCAAAACATAAAAAATGAAATGCTAAATATATCTATGCCATTTTCTTTTATTATCAGAAGTATAATTTAACTTGAATAATTTAGAAATCAAGGTATAGTAAGAGAAATCGTCCAGTACCCATATATACAGTCAGTAAGAGATTTGGGACTAGAGGACAAAAGAAGGCAATTCAGGTAAATGTAATAGCTCAAAGGACAGGTTAAAAAACCAGACCAAGTCTTTGTATTTTTGTCTTGGCTCTAGGAAGAGGTGAGTCACCTTGTGACTAGACCCATATTGCTTTGTCTATCTGGAAGATGTATATGACTAGCTAGTTCTTTTAGATGCACTGCACATTGGTTAAAATGAGGTATAATTTGCTTTCTTGATACTTATAAACAATGGGAAAAGAATGCATTAAAGAGTAAGACAATTATCAATTTATAGGAAATACAGAGGAGAGAGGAACATGTTAACCATTACCATGGGGGTGCCAGCAGAAAAAAACAACTGTGGGAACCTCTATAGAATAAGACTCCATTTGTTTAACAAATAACATTTCAAGGTAAAAAAAAGAGAGAGAGAGAGAGAGAGAGAGAGTTGAAGGGTGAACCTATAGATTTAAATGTGAGGAGTAGTAACCAATTGTTTGGACCTTATTTAGTTTATGGTGAAAATAAAAACAACTATAAAAAAATACTAAATTCGAGACAATTAGAATATGAACAGTAACTAGTTATTTGCTATCAAGGAATTGTTGCTTAAATTTGATATCATAATGGTTTTGTGGTTACTCTAGAGTCCTTAATTTTTAGGGCTACATAGTAAAATATTCACAGATTAAATTTTATAATTATGGAATTTGCTTCAAAATAATATAGATGGGGAAAGAGATAGATATTACTGAAACAAGACTGATATAACTTGGTAATTGTTGAAGCTGGGCGATGGATACAGGGAGTTCATTATACCATTCTGTCTACTTTTGAATATGTTTAAAATTTTCCATGCTGACAAGACAGAGACAAGTACATGACAGTTATTAATGGAGTAAAAAATCTTACAGAAACTAAAAAATGGCTTTAAGATCATAATCATTTAATCTCCCCCAACCCCTTACCAAGAGACACCACATCAGCTAGCAGGAATAGTTTCCTAACTCAACCAGAGTCATGAGTCCAGACTACCACTGACAACCAGAAGCCAACCGGGAAAGAGATTTTTCCCAAGCAACATCTTGTTATAACACATTTTTCTAAGCCACAGTAGAGAAGGTACAAAGACCCCACCCCCCCAAAAAAAACTCTGATTCTGGATTTTTTTACCCTGATATTTTGTGGTAGGTTTCTTTATTTTTTGAATATAAAGTGACAGAAATAATTTGCCATTAGAAAAGAGAAAGAATCTTTGACTATTTACAGCTTTTATACATCACAAAGTTTTTCTTGTTTTTATGTTGTGTCTTTTTTTTTTTTAAATTCATTTTAATTTTTGTTCCTGCATCATTTGAACAAGTCCAAACTGGAAATCTATACAGCTCACAAAAAAGCCCTCCACCCAAAAGACCCCCCACCCCCACCCGACCCCAATGAGAAACAAGATAAATCAAAAGAATGAAATCAACTTATCTCTTTTTTTAAGGTAAGTCATTTGCTTATATATATACTTGTAATTATTTTTTTCAAGTTCAAACACCAAAATCCAAGAGAGAAAGGAAAAAATAAAAAGACCCAGTCATCCGCCCCCTCCCCCCACTCCAGAATCTCAATTGATCCCTGCACGTCCAAAATAAGAAATATATATTTACAGAAAACAAAACAAAACAAACAAACAAAAAAAGAACTTGGAGGTGGATGGGCTGGGGATCTGAGAGTCAAGAGGAAGGAGAGCCAGCCCCAGGGTGGTTGGGGGGGATCTGGGCCTCACAGAGTCAAGGCAAGCCTGAGTCTTCTGTGTTATCCCTGGGGAGCCTACAACACTGGGAAAATTATGAGTGTCCCCTCTGCCGTGTGACCTTGGGAGGGGGGGCGGCTCTGAGTTTGCAACCCAACCCTACAGTGGATTCTTATTTTGTGGTTTCCATCATCATCACCCCCTCACACTCAAATACATATGCGCACGCACACACTCACGGGCATACACACATGCCAGTCATTGTGGCTAAGCGTAAGTATAACACTGATGGAGCATTGGCTCCTGTCAAGTGGAAGAAAAGAGATTTGCCCTTAAGGACGAGAGCTCATTGCCCTATCCTGTCCCTTCTCTGATCTCCACTGTAACATGCCTCCTAGCTCCCTGAAATGTTTCCACAAGCATCAGGGCTACTCTGAAGTATTAATGCTGGGATGGTCATTGGGTAACAAAGCTCCTATGAAGATTTGCCCCTCACTTCCTGCAAATTCCCTTAATACACAGGCAAGCCCAAATAACCAAGTGTGGCAGGCAACCTGAACTAGGGGAAATCTGAGGCAGAGGCAATGGAAGCCCTGCTGTTTTCTGCTTACCTTTGAAAGGTTGCACTCCCAGAGGTCAGAAAGCAAAGAGAAGGCATGACAAAACAATCCCTGGATAGCTTGACTTGCTTCCTTCTTCCCTCCTCAATGGGATTCTGTAAGACTTTAGTGCACAAAGCACAGGGTAACTCCTTGAGTTGACTGCAATATCCCTCCAACATAAGAACTAAGACATGGCATTTGACAAGCCAGGATGAACACAATTTAATCTTTTGGGGGAAATGCCAGGTGGGAACATGACTAAGTAAGCTAAGGGTACCTTTCCTAATGGACAGAGAAGCTGAACTAGTAGCAGCCATGATCAAATATGATCACATTCCTGCCCTGTTCCAGAGTCTGTGGAGGCTTGGAGAACTAGTGCACTCGAAATGGTTGAACAGCTTCAGTATCTTTTCAAATTGTTAGAGTTTTCCCCCACCCCCAAAAGACACAGGAAATGAAATGGAATCAGCACACCATCTGTCAGAAGTATGTGGAATGTTCCTGGGGATGGACTCTAGGTTGCTCTTGCTCATCTCCAAAAGTCAACACGGTGGATTTTTATTCTTGAAAAAATTTTAATTTCATGAAATTTCTGAGTTTTTCAGGCCCTCCCTATAAGCCTTGTCCCCTTCATGCAGCCCCACTCAAAGTCCTTTTTCTAACTCTCCTTCCTCTTCTAACTCTCTTGCTCCCAATCTTTTAAAGACTTTTGATCATCTCCTATGCTACTGTCCTCTGTTCCTCTCTAACAAAAGAAAATACTAAATAAAAATTACCAGTTGAAGAACACTTTTATTTAGCAAAACTGAGCAGAAGGAAAGCTGCTTTACAATCCTTTTACTTTGATTTTTTTTTAAAAAGATAAATAAGGAGAAAGGTGAACAAAGAATGATGATTCTCTTAAGGAAACTTAGTTGGGAGCCTTGAAAAGAGAAAGGAAAAGATTTACTGTGAAAATGTGCTCTTTCTAGGGCAAATAGTCTAAATGTGGCCTCAACCCATGATCACTTTTGCTGACATCTATAAAAATATACTATGATCTACCGGAGAGGACAATAGAGTTTTTAGTAGAAGTTAATAAAACAAAACAAAACAAATATCAAGATTTGAACAAGAGGCACCAGAATTCCATGTGTGCTGGCAAGACCCTATCTCCAGCACTTAACCTTACCATCTCAGTCTGACAAAGAGACAATCAGGACTGATCCAAAATGCCTTTAAGTCTTGCTTGGGATAGTCACCATGAGAAGCCCAACAGTCCCAGAATATCTTCCATTGCTCAGACTTTCATTCTCAGATGACCAGCCATCTCCCATCTGAGTTCATTTCTCTTGATGAGCTCCCCAAATCCTTCCATGGGTCAGTCAATGGTTCATCATTGGTCACAACCCTGACAACTGCTTTCACCTTGTTCTCACAGAAACCTGGCTTTTCCTTGAGGACCCTGCAGGCCTCTCAGAGGGGCAGGCATTTCTTTCTCCATGTTCCTCAGGCCACTGGGCCTAGAGGTGGAGATGGTATGTCTGGACCACCATCCCTCCCTCTTCCTTAAAAATCAAAAGAAAACAGAGCAAACCATCTTTGAAACACATTAGACTACACTAGCTGCTTCCCTTACTTGAAGCAGTTGTTTAAATATTCTTGGATGATCCTTATTCCAGTCACCGTCTTCAATACTATTTTGTCATAATTTGTGTTGCCTTCCCTAGCCACATAAACCATTATTCCCACATCCTGGCCTCTCAGTTCTCTGGCTTCTGCTCCTTCATAACCTTTTCCTCCACCTAACCTCAGCTGATAACCCCACACCAGATCCAATGTCACTACCAATAACCACATCCTCTCTGTAATAGAAGCCTCAAGTACCCACTCTGACTCAGCTCATAACTTCCATATTAGTCCTTCTAGAACATTATTCAGTAACTTAATGACTCCAGTCTTCATCTCAATCCCCTCCCCTGACCATATGTCATTATTCCTGATTCCCTAAAAATCCTCACTTTTCTCCTCATTCAGCTTAGATTCCATGGCTAATCATAATCACTACTTCACACTTGCCCCAACTGTGTCTCTTCATTGCATTCACCTGATTAAACCTCAGCCCTGCTTAAATCCAACTCTCCACTCTAAGCTGGATGTAGTTGAAGAACATTTCTGAAATTTCTTTTAAATTCATGATTTTAAGAACCTTAAGTGAGTTCATTGTGCCACCTAGCATGTCTCCTACATTTTCTTTGTTGCTTTATTCTTCTGCTAGATGGCTGTGTAATTTTTGCCTTCTCTTCTTCCAAAATCTCTAATACGTGCTCTTGATAATTACTCTTAGCTGATGAACTTCCTTTGTATTTCACTAAAAAGTTATCATTCAGAAAAGATGGACTCCCACTATCACATTTACCAACCCACTTGCATCTGTGCCCAAATTCAGTATCTCCCTCATATTACTCTAATAGCCTCGTGAGGCTCCTAAAGCTTCTCCCTCCACTTGTACCCTAGACCCCATCCCCTCGCACATCATCAAAGACATGACTCCATCAATTATCTCCCCTTAAGCATCAATTGCCCCCTTCTACTGGGTCAGTTTATGCTGGTCAGCATAAAACAGGCTGTTATTTCTCTCATCTTTAAAAAAAAAATCCCTCCTTGGACCTCACATCGTTTAGCACCTACTGCTATTTCTGTTTCCTTTACTCCCAAAGGAGTTATTAGTTCCTCTTGTCACTACTTCCTCCCCTCCCATTCGTTCATGAACCCACTGCCCTCATGCTTGTGTTCCCACTAGTTCACTGATACAGCTCTTTCTCAGTTTATCAATGGAATGACCTCCATGTTGCCAGATAATAAGAAGTAGAATAAGAATTCTACTCATTGATTTGGCCCTGACTGGTCCTCCCAGTGCTGCTTCCTCCTCATCTCTGGGGGCTCTGGCCCAAGGACTCTCTCTTGCCTCCTCACTCCCTGGATTTAGTCTCATGGCTCCAAAATACATCCAAATGCCTATGAATTCCAAATTTATATCTTCAGCCTCTAGTTCTTCCCTAAACCCCAGACTTATATATCTAATAGCCTAACAAACATTTCCATTTGGGTGTCTGATGGATATCAGAAACTTACTATAAGGCTGTCTCCCCCAATCTGCTTTATCTATAGGATTTCTTTTATTAATGGTGACTCCAAACTTCCAGTAGCTGAGACCAAAATTTTTAGGGTCATTCTTGATTCCTTTTTCTTATTTAATATCTAATATATCAACAAACCCTTCAAAATATTTCCAGAACCCAACCATTTTTTACCACCTCTGCTAACACTATGACCTAAGCCACCGTCTTCTTTTACCTGGATTAATGCAATAGCTTCTTAACTTGCCTTGCTGCTTCTCCTATTGCCTATGCTCTCATTGTATATTCTCAACATAGCAGTCACAATGCTTCTTTCAAAACATAAGTTGGGTCATATCACTCTCTACTCAGAACCTTCTAGTGACTTCCCATCTTGTTCCCGATAAAAGCCCTTAACTTTGGACTACAGGGCCTGTGGGTCAATGCCACCTCTCTGGCCTCATCTCTCACATTCTCCTTACTTATTGATATCCTGTCTCTTCCTCAAGAATGTCAAGCATGTGGTTTGACTTCAGGGTCTCTGCAATTGGCTTTTTCTCTGCCTGAAAAGCCCTTCATATAGAAAGCTCCAAGCCTCACTCCCACTTGAGCCATTGCTCAAATGTCACCTTTTCATAGAAACTTTCCCTGTTCACCCTACAAAAATTAGCAATCCATACTCGCTCTATCATCCACTATCCTCCTTAATCTGCCTTGTTTTTCTCTGTGACACTTTGAAGTATCTGACATGAAATTTATTGTCTATTCCCACTCATAAATATGTAAGTTTCATGAGGGCATGGGCTTCATATTGTTCAATTTTGTATCCCCAGCATGGGTTTTCATTCAATAAACAGCAATGCATGACTAAACCATCTTTCTAAAACATGCTCCTATACTACAGGCCAAATCTCCCAAAAAAGAAGAGTTTCAGTTAAAAAAAAAAACAACTGAATATTTATTTTAAACTTTAACTGAATTCCTAAATGACAAGAGTAGAATTTACATTCTGATTTGAGAATTGTCCTTGGATTGATTCCTTTATTTTTAATAACCAGGAAAAGAAATGACCTTGAATCCCCATCAATGGCTCTCTGCCCCTCTCCTTCTGTTGCCTAATTCCTAAATCCATTGTGGGTACAATAGAATTTATAGAGATTCTGAATATTTGGGAAGATTACTTAACATTTTAGCCTTTCTCGTTTGCTCAGAGCATATGATCTACTGCCCTTTAATAACATTTTATAGCTTAAAGGATCATGTCTGAGTCAGTAAATTCTATGTTAATATGTGTAAGACTCAGGATTAAATCAATCTATAAAATGCCTATTTGTAATCTAATCTACCAATTTCCTTCCTGAAGTAAATAGTAATCAGATTAGAAACCTGGTGTTTTCACTGGGGAAGAGAAGAAATAATTTTGTTTAAAAGATTTTCTCTCTCAGAGGTGACCTAACATTGTGATCCAAAATCATTTCAAAATTGAAAAAAAAAAAGTTCAGCTAACTCTATTCCCCTGATATATTTTGTTCTTCACAGTGCCCTTTGGCTTCCCAATTTAAGTAAATGTAATCATAATGGGTCTAAGGCTTTTCTACTCAGAATATTCTTAACTGGAGAATGGAAATCACTTGAGAGAAGCTGCCCTAAAGGTCTGTAGATGAATTTTTGAAGACTTAAGGTGCAATGCTTATCAATGTCTTCCTGGAAAGAAGCTTATGCCTCTTTCTAAAGTTATTGTCGCCATATTTCTGAACAATCAATAGCAGCAAAGCTTCTCCTTCTGCCAGAGCTCACAGGGGATAGCAAACAAATCTTTTATGGAATAGACTAGAGCACTTGGAGGTTGGTGTCATCAGTTCTTCAACCCCAAACAATTCTACCCTGATATCTCCCTTCACTGCTTTTAAAATTTTCTTGAGCTCAGCGAGGACATTTTCCAGAATAAAGCTTTTTGTCTACTTGTCACTGAATCTGTTTCCTAATTCGCCTTCTCTCTCTCATTCCAAAGGAGACACAATATTAATGCTTAAGAAAATAATGCACAACAATTCACTGGGCGAGATACTTAGAAACTCTATGGCCCTGGGGTAATATTATATCACCAGCACACTCAGACTGAAACCCAAGCACCCCCAACATACAGGGCTCATGCTTGAAAACAATAAAAAAGAGAGAGGACCGTAATGACCACAAAATGCTTCCACGCACACAACAGGCACCTTAATCAAAGCCCTGGTGCACATTCTCACAGACATTGCTTAATATTCTAAAGCACACCCTTCTCCACTAGTAGAACTGCAGGCTGTCACTGGAGGGCACACACTTTCCCAGCACTTGACCTTGAATTGAAGCACCTGGTAACAAGCCCTTTCTTATTTGCTTATCCTTGTCCCTTTTTTTACCATCTCCATCTCAGGTTAAAAAATAATGAGAAAACCATGAGAAATTGTCAAGTTTCTTTAACAATCTAATAGTTCAGATAATCATGCAGCTTAAGGAACTCATCCTGGGATCCTTCATAGGAAAGGAGGAGAGGAGGGACACAAAAATCATGACAAGGACCCAAGAGAGCTGCCAAGAAGACTGAGGGGTGAGGAAGAGTTTACATACAAGAAACCTGGAATGCTAAAAGCTACTTTGCTATTGCTAAAAACATAGGTGTTTTGGTCTATTTCCTATTACAGCTATTACTCTTTTTGTTCAGTGCCAACCACTGAAATTTGTTTTGGAATCATGGCTGCCAGAAAAGAGAGGATAAAGTGCTTCAAAGAAGAGGTGGCTCTGGGGAAGAGAAGAGAACCCCCAACATGATCAGAATCAAGTGAAATATGCCGATTCTATTTGTTCTTCGTGAACTCCCATAACAAACTTTGCCCGTAGGATGTGTGATTGGTGATGACCAGGTAGATTTCCCTATAATATGGCAAAGAAAATGAAACAGAAACAAAAAATATCAGAAAACAGTGATACTGCCCCAGAAGATAGCAGTTTTGTTCTTGGTCTTATCTTTCTATCTACCAGGCTTTACTCAAACAAGGTTATGCAGATTATCCTTTAAGGTCAGTAACAGAACGCAAGAGGTCAAGGAGAGGTGTGAGCTGTCCAGGTGCCAATGACCAAATGGATAAGCCTGGTTTGGGAAGAAATCAAAACCACAATATCAGAGGAATTACATCTTGCCCCTTGTCTCAGGGAGAAAGAATTTAAGAGAGATTTTCACATGGAGGCTGCTGCTCTGCAGGAATTCCTGGGCTCTGAAATTGACTTTACCTTGGTCTGCCTTTCCATAAACACCTAGCATCCCAGACCACTAAAATCTGCCTAGATGGGAAAGTACCCTCATTTCATGTGTACTGTCATCTTACCAGCTTCAGTCTTGTGCATATACAGATCTTTGTTAAACTTTTCCTTCAGTAATGCTTCCCTGAGGTATCCTTTCAAGGTTGCTTGAGGTTGTCTTTTTCCTCTCTATTATAATCTTAATACTAAGCACAAGAGCTCAATTGAACAATTCTCTGTTATTTTATGCCTTTAGGGTTCCCATGAATCCTTTTATCTCCCTTCCACTCCTACAAAGGAACATAGCTGTGGTATAACAGGGAATGGTCATCTCAGGGGATGAGGAGGCTCCAAATGCTTACCAGCTGTTGGCCCTGTTACTTATCAACAATAAGAAGCATGATCCACATATTTTTAATGGCACTTACGTGAAGGATCAAGTCACCATGGCGTAAAGATAGAATACCCCTTCCCCCCTCTCTTAGTTTACTATGTTACCATAATGATTTCATGTGGCTTATTGGGAAGCAAAAAATAGAGAAAAGATATTTGTAATTGGCTTAATTCTAAACTTTGAGCTTAAGAAGAATTCTATTACCCTCTTCTACATCATTCCCTTACATGAGAATAAAACTTACCTCCTCTCTATGCCCATACTCTTTCCTGAAGCCAGGATCCTGAACCAGTCTCTGGGAATGACAACACTGCAATTGATGATATAGAAGAGTCCCCATTCACCCACGGAAGGACTTTTCCACTCCTACTTCCTGTCCTGTCTTCCCTCTAGGGACAGGATGATCTGATGAAATGAAAAAAAAATTTTTTTCTACATTAAGCTAAGACGTTTAGAGCTCTTTTATTGCTCTTGGTATAAGCAAAATGCTCTCCTTACATGAACTCAAATTTGTTCTGTGGCAGGATTAAACTAAAAACACTACCCTTTTTGGGAAGATTGACAATTACTTTCTGAGCTTGATACCATTCATCAGTGAACAGGTGGATCGCAGAAGAAGGTGGCCACAGGATTCCCTGTGCCCTGGATGCTTAAATAATTCACTATTGTAATCTTGGGGCAAAATCAAAGTTTCATAAGAATTCTCAGGAGACATTTATTAAGCCTTTAAAATGCTCATGACTCCCGTAAAGGGGAGGGGATAATACTTGTGGGTCTAGGGGATATAAAGCCTTCATTCTGGATTCACTGTATATGTGAACTTCCTTATACTTCTATTTGTGTTTCCAGAAAAAAATGGATGCCTTAGTATTGGAATCAGGCTTGCTGTGTTTGAACTTGACTAAATTATAGGGGTACCCAGAAGAAGAGTCCAAGGGGCTCTCTGCTGAGGTTCCCTCCTCATTGTGGGCTGACCAAAGCTTCTGATACCTTCAGAGTATCTTCATTTCTTTGCACACGTTCCTGAAAACTCCCTTCCTCACGTTAACACTCTGTAAGAAAGCTTCTGCCTCAGTTTTCCTTAAGCTTTTTATTTGTGTGGGTTACACACTACATACAACTTTTTAATGAAAAAATGATTCACATGGTCTTACCCCCCAAAGTTCAAAAACATTTATGTCATCTGGCCTTCAATTTTTCTTCATTACAGAAATCTTTCTATCTCTTGCTCATTTTAAAGGTTCTTGCCTTATTCTTGCCTCTTCTGACTCGTCTCTGTGGACTCATGTGTACTCTGTGCATGTGTGTATGTGTATGGGTCTACAATGAAGACAAATTCCATGGGAGAGATTTGGATAAATCAGCTGCCTGGCTTTAGTGATTTTTCTCCACTATTAGGTGCTTAACAAGGGATGGGGATGGACAATTCAGGTAACATTACTCAGTGAGCTAGGATGAAGGTTAGAAATTCAGACAAGCTTTGGTCCTATTGAGAATTTCTTAAATAACCTTATTTTTGGCCAATCATCAAATTTCATTTCAACTTTTTCATCTGTAAAATTAAAAGGAGATCATATTTCCACGCCAAAGGAGGCCATCTGGAGAAATAGTTATGGTAAATTATCCCATATTCACTACCAATGACTGATTTACTCAGAATGTACCACAGGCTAAATGTGGTGGGGGCCTAAGGGGGCTGCTGGTGACCCTAGAAACTCTATCCTCCAAGGAGGGGTAGCAGGCTGGAAACTGCCATGGCTCAGGGCCTTTCTACGTAAGAATTAAGTGAAGAATGCTCAAGGAATGACTCCTCAAATTTCTGTATGCTCCATTTCCTGTGCCTGCTACCAAGAAATAACCAAGGTAATTGCCCTGATCAGTGGAAATGCCCATGAGTCTTAGGAGCAGTCTAGCAACAAAGTTGTTCTCTGTTCTGGGATCCAAGGTCCCAGGTATGCACAGCAGGTATACAGAGGGGCTGATGATGCTAGGCTTTTTGGACTCTGGCTTGGAAACATTAACTACTATGCACGTGTTCAAGCTCTATGCCCTCTCAGCTTCTCAAGTGAACAGAGTGCGTAGTGTGTGTGATTCCGGACATAAAATACCTCCAGATCCCCAGACTGAGAAAGAGTAGTAGGAGAATACAAGAGATGGTAAGTGATGAAGGAAACAAATGTTTAAGTTCTCAAGTTCTCTTCCAATTACATTTGCATCAAGGAAAGAGTACTTTTACTATTTGTTTTCCTCAGTAAGAATTCTATCTGGATGCTACTCTAGTCTTGTTTCCTACTGACATGAAGTCTTTATTTTCCCTGCTCCTGACCCTGAAAGAGGAAAAGTATTTGAATCTTTCAAGGCATGTATTGTCATTCCTCACCCCAATGAGGACAAACCTCTCCAATCCTGCTTATGGTGTTGTCAAGAAGAAATGTGGGTACATATGGATAAGTATATATCTACGTTACAGGACTCTATGTCCTTTGAGCAGGGGGACTGGCTTTGGCTTCTCCATCTTCCTAGCTCTGACCCATCAACAGGACATCAGAGTTCCACACACATTCCACAGGGTCAAATGGGGACAGGAAACAGAACAACTAGGTTATTCTATCGGAAATAAAATGCTCCTTTCACATAAGCTTAGATATCCTGTCAAATCTTAAGCTGTCAGTGATCCACAGTTTAGGTAGAAAAAAGAGAAAACACTGGCTTGATGAAGTAGAATATGTCCATCCAGTACTAAATGAGCTCTTTCATCTACAAAGAATGCATCCATAAGGTGATTGAAATTGGCAATTTGGAATCTCTTAGGAGTGTGTGTACTGGGGAGGTGTACAAGCATAAGGGAGCTCATGGCAAAGAGATCAAATTAGTCCAGTTGTGCTGTCTGGGTGAATATGTGGAAGCAATGCATAAGTTATTGAGAGCACAACTCAGGCAGAGGCAGCCTTGTGGCCCAGACTGTGGCTTTCAGATAGTTCTTGTTGCAGCCAAAGGGAATATTAAATAGCCCTTGACTTCAAAAGAAAATGATCAATTATAATTAAAATGTGACAGTGACATTGGGAACTAACTACAAAGACTCTTCTTTTGAATATGACTGAGGTTTCAAGTAGGCATGCTTTAATTTTTGGTTTTGTTTTAGTGTCCCCTTTGGAAATACATAATATCCTTATCTAAGAGAAAAGGCAGGTCAGCACATTTTACATTCCTGTGGCCAAATGTCCTGAAGCTGAACTCCTCCTGTCAGATCTGAGACTGTGAGTCTCTTAATGCAAGCAGGACACACAGAATCATGGCCTGCTAAGATTCTGTCGGGAAAGGGTGTGATAGGGTCACTCCCTCTCTGCCCTGGTATCTCTGAGTGTTGTAATCTGAGAGACCCTGGCTCAGGACTGACACATGGCTTCACTCCCTGTTAAATGAGATTTATCAGGATCTCATGGATGTGGTTAGATTCAGGTTCCTCAATCATCATGGGTTGGGCACAGTTATAGCTGAAGGCAGGTGTAATTTTCTTTCTTTCCTGGCAGTGTTCTGGACAGCTGTTATCTTTCCTGGTATTTTTGGCATTGGAGAAAACAACCTCCAGCCCACACATGAGCATGAAGGTGATCCTCAGTAAGTGCTTTTTAAATTAAAAAAAAAAAAATTTCCTTGGGGCACTTAGGTGGCTCAGTTGGTTAAGTGTCTGCCTTTGGCTCAGGTCCTGTTCCCAGAGTCCTGGGGCACCACGTCAGGCTCTCTGCTCTGCAGGGAGCCTGCTTCTCCCTCTCCCTCTGTGCCTCCCCACCACTCATGCTCAATCGAACTCTCTCTTTCTTAAATAAAATCTTTAAAAAATTATTTCCTTTTCTGCTGTGTCTCAGATTATAAGTAAAAAGAGAGAATAGTAGGTGTACTTCTATCCTCAGTCCAATTAAACCCTGGAAATAAGCTCCAAGTTTGAGTGAGCTTTCATTCCAAGGAACTAAAGGAACAGACATCTGGAAGATCATCGTCTTTGGGTTTTGCCCCTTTTCCGAAGCTATCATCAAAACCAGTAACCAAGGGGGCATTCAAGAGACTCAGGTGCAGGTTCCTGGCTTTGTGACATGAAGGGAAACTCTACTGTAGACTTCCCATCCTCTTCTTTCCTCCTATCCTGCTTTAATGTTTTATGTATTTATAGGAAAAAATATTGACATGAACACTTAACGGATAAAATTGTCTTCTGGATATACTATGACTTCCTGGAATCGTTTTCATTCCACTGGCCCAACAATGATTCATGAATGTCCCTCATGAGGATGGTGCCTTCCTACCCTTCTACCAGCCATTATCAGACTATTTGTTTCATTGGTGTGTGTCTGTGTCAAAAAAGTAATACACATGCACACACACAATGAGCTGGATTTTGCTCTAATATTAACTACCCCATTCCCAGGAGCAGGACTATCTAGACCTGATAGGATTTTGAAGAAGAAAAAATCTCTCTCTAGGCATACATTTTAATTTCTGTTAAGGTGCCTCTCAAATTGTCACATTTTGCCCTATCTTGCCAATCACAATTCCTCTATCTCCCTCCTGTCTCAGTGAAGAATGGACTTTGCTCACTTTTTTGAAGAAGAGACTTGACACGGCCTGTAACTTATTTGAATTCAGTTCTCTATAGTATGCTTTAAATTAGCACACAGTGGCAGAAGATGCCTCCTAAAGGAGAATAATTCATAATCAATGACATAATGAGATTTATAGATGAAACTGGCCAGGAGAAGGAACATTACTGGTTACCAGAGTGGCTTAAGTAAAAGGACAGTACCAGCTCCAAGAATTTCTTCAGGGGGACAAACGGACTGACACTGACTACAAGGAACAGAACAGACTGCTCAGTGGACTACCACGGAAACAGAGGGAGCAGAGTAGGGCTCCAGGAATAAAGGGACAGGAGTCATAAGGTCAGAGGTGATGTTGTCTCCTCTAATGTAATTAATCCCTTCATGTTTAGACAAAAAGGAGTGCTTTAAATACTAGAATTCTGAGTCAGCTCATTCAAATCCTAACCTACTTCCATTTGGAATATACAGATCAGAAATAAAGTGCTCGAGTATTTCAACTCCTGACTCCCCTTTGGGGCAAGTAGTCCTATAGACAAAGCCTCAGATACAGTGAGAATCTAGAGAGCCCAGTAAAGAGATATAATCAAGACAAGGTTGTGAGCAGCACAAATAGTTTCCCAAGTCTGGATGAGCATTGATACAGGTGCAGAAATTACCAAGTGTTCAGCTTAATACATCAGTCCTACTGGATTAACATCCAGCGTCCATTAGACTGAATGATTAATGAGCCTGAATTGTGGCCAGGTCCTTCTGATACTGCAAGTCATCACTCACCCCTCCCCTAAAAAAGGGGGGGGGGGAGTAGGAAAGACTACAGATTGCATCAAAGCCAGATCAATCATCAGCATAGGTCAGGTTGTTAGCGACTCAGTCCAGGAGTGAAGTGTCTGCAGACAAGCTTCACTCAAAGCATCTGAAAGATCTGGATACCTAACATTTGATCAATATCCTTAATGGTCTCTCCCTCTGCCACTTATTTGGTTTGTGTACATGTAGTATTCCAAATACTATTCATAAAACAGTCACAGAGTAACATCACAGAACAGAGCAAAGCTTCGAAGAATCCAAATTCCCACTGGAGATAATAATTAACATGAAAATATACATTCAACATATTGCTGTAATCGTGGATAGGTGCAGAAATACAGAAATAAGTATAGAGAGACTCATCCTTAGGTTTTACTGCAGATTCAAGTATCCTCTGGGCAGAATAAAGTGACTTCTTTTCGATTATAATTTATAATATCAAATATTTACAAATGCCTTCCATATACAAGATGCACTGGTAGGTGCTACAAGAGATAAAAAGATGAATAAATGCATGGGCCCTGACCACCAGAGGGAGTTTATAATCTAGTAGGTGAGATGAGATGTATAATTAAGTGACCATAAAATAAGATAGTCTGTGATAGCTGTCACTAGAGAGATACAATTAAAGTGCTATGGACATTCACAAGAGGCATATTTATATTTTTTTGGATGAAGATGAAGGAAAGTGAATATTGTAGTCCATTTGTTCTGTTCTTTGAAGATCTGTATAAAGAGAGATGGATATTATATGAGAATGGAAATGGGAGAGATGGAGAAGTGAGATTTGAGCAAAGGAAGCAGTTTAAGGAAAGACACATGTGAAAACAAGTCAGTATAGGAAAGGTAAGACACAAATGTATGATTCAGCCTGTCCTGCTGCATGGGCTTACACAGGCAAGTAACAAGAAGTTATTCTTGCTGCTGGACTGTGGCAAGGATAGCCCTTTGGAAATTTTTTTTTTAAGTTGGAGAATGATATGATTTAATCTATATTTAGAAAGTGAATACTGAGAAGAGTAGATTCAAATATAAAATCTTGGAACAATGCAAAAAGATACTGAAATCATCCAGACTAGAGGGAAGAGTCTGAATGAAATGGAGAGACTGGGAAATCTTAGGGGGTAAGAATTTACAGACTTTCCAGATGATTAGATGTACAGGATGAGGGAAACGGAGGTGGCAAAATTGCTGGAAAGCTTTAGTTTGGTGACAGAAAGAATGGTGGTATCATTAACCAGAAGGGGGAATATGGTGATTATGTTGGTTTGCAGGGACTGTCTCAGATATTGGACTCAAGCTGTTCAGGAGGTGATTGGAAATATGGGCCTTAAGCTGAGTGAAAAGGAGGGTCTAGGTGCAAAAGATTTGGAATTTATCCCCAGAGAGTCATCAAAGTGGTAGAAGACAAAAATATTGCTATAGAAGCATGGAGATAAGGACGACAAGAGGGTCAAGCTTAGAATACCATCACGGCAAGTCAATGCTGAGGGAATAGGAGGAAGAACAGGAACCAGCAAGAGAACATGGAAAGAGGACCAGAAGGCTAGGATTAGAATCAGAATGTGCTGCTTCCCAATGGTAAATTTAGGTTAGGACTCTTGAAGCTGAGGAGGAGGTGGGGGTGGGGAAGGTTATTGGATTTTGTAAGAAGTTCATTGGAATGCTGCCACAGCATAGTTTCAGTAGAGTGACAGAGTGCAGCCCACTTTTAAAGGCTAAGCCGTGAGCATTAGGTGGAGAAGTGAAGATAGGCTACACTTTTGGGAGGCTTAGAAAGTGAAAAAATAAACCAAGGAATGGACTTCAACAATCTAATTGGATTGAGAGATTTGCCTTTAGAGACTGTTGTAGGATTTTTTTTTTTTTTTTTTTTTTTTTTTTTTTTTTTTTTTTTTTTTTTTTTTTTTTTTTGTTGTAGGATTTGTTCTTAGAGATGGCGGTAGGACTCGGTAGGGAGATGTGTGGAAGAGATGAAGGATGCACAAAAGAAGTACTGCTGGTTGGAATGGACCTCAGGACAGGTCAGAGCGTAGGCATCAGAGCATAGGGATGGGGGGCTCTGAGCTTGGCGGGAGGATGGAAAAGATGGATGAAGGACAGCAGGAATTTACCAGTAGAGAGGAGAGGTTATGTGAGAACTCAAAAAAAATCTTTTCTTAGCAATACAGTAGGAAAGACTGCCTAGTGAAAGGGAGGGGAAGAAAATGAAAGGAACATGGAAACCAAGTTTAACAACCACTTAGCAAATATGACGTGAAGTAAAAACAGGAGAAATAAAAAAGATGTTCAAGCTGGATAGGGTTCAGGTGAGACTAAATGGATTGGCTCTGTGCTCTTGGCATAGGTGAAAGACCCTCTGTTCTTGGAAGTAGAATGGATGATGGCAGGATGGGATGCAGAGTTAGAAAAGCAATTAGAGGGGTGTCTAGGTGGCTCAGTCAGTTAAGCATCTAACTCTTGGTTTTGGCTCACGTCATGATCTCAGGATCATGAGATCAAGCCCCATGTCAGGCTCTGTGCTCAGTATGGAGTCTGCCTGTCCCTCTCCTTCTGCTCCTATACCAGCTTATGCACGCACTCTCTCTCTGTCTCTCTCAAATAAATAAATTTTAAAAAATGCAATTAGATGTGGTGAGAAGACAAGAGGAAGAAAAGAGCGCTGTTGAGAATATTGCTGATGCGGGTGAACACAGGACTAGACCAAAGAGGCAAGTAACTGCAGTCAGAGAAGTTTATGAATCAAAACAGCAGACGGATCGTGAAGGAAGGCAGATAAGATACAGAAAATGCAAGGCTGTGGTCAGAGAGGGAATTTCAGAGCTTCAGACCCAGGAGATGGAATGAGTCCAAAAGAAGAGGTCCAGGTCTGGCTGTGATGGGAAAAGCTGAATCTTTACAGTGTTTTTTTAAAACAACATAATGGATAATACCTTTTACTCACACCCTAAAACCAGAAAAAAATCAAGACTTGCATGTATAAATACACTAATTTATGCATATCTATTTATACAAACATAATGCATACATTTAAATATTTGATACTTTTGCATTCATATATTATATGTGAGTATAATCTACTCCATTTGAAAATCTTTTATATTCTTCACAGTACCAGCCCAGGGGCATAGTGTGCTCAATAGATACTGGTTTAATTGAACTAATGTATTTAATCAGACCTTTTATTTTTGTCTACTGCATAGTACTGGAATCTGCTTCAACCCCCTATATCATAATGCTATTAATTAAAAATAAAGAGAGTTCAGGCTTGAAGTGTGGAAACCAAATCTTGAAAATAACAGTTTTAAATTGGGCTTAGTGTTGTGCTTTTACCCTTAATTCTGGCACTGAATTCTATTTGTTTCCTTTGCCAAAACACAGATTCTAACAGCAGAGTCCCAAGGCTATGGGGACTTCTACTCATCCACTCTGCTTGCCACCTTCAGTTCTCATTAGGAGTCCTCACCCTTGTAATCACACCAGCAATTATGTTTTAAAGCACGGAACAGTGCCAGAAACTCACTGTGATGAGCTCTGAAATGGATGCAAATGGACATCCTGGCAGAGAAATAGGGATGATTTCTAACTTTTCCCATTTATTCCCAGTATTGCTGTCCTAACCCATCACTCTTTGGATAAAATTCTTTTTCCTTGCTTCAGTATCATAAATTAGAGTCTCCAAACTTCACTAATGTCTTCAAGGCATGGAACTAACATAGACTTCCATTAAAGTTTTTTTTTTTTTTTTTGAGGGGAGAGTTCTTTGTATTGAGAATAGATAGGTCTATACATTTCAAGTGATGGAATCCATAGGGCTCCCATGCGGTTGAGTCAATGTGGCTGGAATGGGATGGAGGTGGGATGTATTTAGATATCCCATGATTTTATATGCTGTTGAAACCCCAAAATAGAATAGAATCCTAGATCTAGATTGGCATTAGAAGTTTTCAGACTGATGAATCTACATCCTAGTCATATCCCAAATATCTGGTAGGTGTAAGAAAGAATTGCCCACCGGTTAAGTAGCACCTGGTAGTACAGTAGCTCCTTAACAGTTAGTGTGTGCTGAGATCACTGGGCATCCCCTACAGAAGTGGGGACATACTGAACATAGAACAACTGATAAGCTAAACTGGAAGATTAACTGAATTGGGACACAGAACAGATAAGTACAGTACACTTTGTATTATCATATCATTGATTCAGTTTGATCTTTCTAGCTGCCTACTCAGTCACCTCTATGGGAAGAGAAGCTCCAGTCTTCCATTTTCTATAGGAAGAGTCCTAATTCTTAACCTGCCCTACAAGGTATTGAATTTAGAAACTCACAAACTACACACTCATGTGACTGCTTATTAAAAATAATTCCTAGCTAGGAGTCCTATTGCTGCATCACATGAGCCTTAAATAAAAGCAGGTGGAGGATGAGATGGTTTAAATGTCCTGATACTCTGGGACCTGCATTTTTACTCTCTTCTTTGTTATGCTCAGCGCTCTCTGCTCTCTCTCCCTCTTCTCCTGTATTATTACTATCTTCTCCTGTATTATTATTCCCAGGAAAAGAAATAAGAATCCTAATGTAAACTGAGGTGTCTAAATGTATAAATCCCTAATATGGCTTAGTATGTCACCCTTCCTGGGATTATTTTCATCTAATGACAGAGGAGCAGCTCAGTGCTGGAGGAATAAATGTGTGTAGGAAGCCAGCAGTTGAAGCAGGGCAGGAAATGAAAAACAAAAGGTCCTCACAGGACCTCTGAAGTCACACCACGGATCATATACCATTTGTAAGGCCAGACCGATTCCAGTGTAACTGTCCACCTTTAGCTGCCTGTCATCCCTAATCAGTTCCTTAGACAGAAAGAAGAGTCTCTGACACTCAGGTGAAGAAAGTAAATGTTCTACCAAAGTGTCTGGCAGTCCACTAAACACACATTTCTTATATGGCTTTGGGCTCAGAGAGCACAGAAGTTATGGCCACAATAGCTGGAAATGCCCAATGCATTCACCAATAGCACTGAAGCTGCATCATGTATGCACACATGTGAATCATTCCTAACACACCAGACAGACACACACAGGGTGTCAAGCAACGACAGGGCTTTCTTAGAGAGATGGGTATTAAAAGAATAAAGTGAGTTCTAGAATAGCATTTTTTCCAAAGGCTATTGCCCAAACAATCTGGTTATTCTGTCCCTAAACCTTGAACTAACTAAAAACCAAACAAAAAGCAAAACAAAGAAATCCTAGTTCTTAAGTGAGATGTGCAGGTGACCAGCACGCTGCAGTTTGGTAACAGTTTCTTCACCTCCCGTGCGGAGAATTCCACTTTGGGCAACTCCCCATGGCCACAGAAGACTGGGCGGGTGATATTCACTTAATTGTATAGAAGACTCCTATTTTATCACATTACACATGCGTTTTGGCACTAGTGACACCACCAACACTTAATGGAATCGTTTGGGATTTTTTTCCCCCAATCACAACATGGCTGTGGCCAGTACAGGGGAATCCACACGAAGAATGTTTCCCATGTTCTGGCTGAGGATACACAGTGACATACTTTGAAATTAGAGATCCACTGTACATGCATCACTCTGAAGGGTGTGCACATTCTTGACTCAGGTAAATTCAAGGGGCACATTCTCTGAGGTTGGTGGAAATGCCGAGATTTAAGCATTGCCACTGAGAGGATACAGGATCACACCCCACCAACCCACTTCTCAGTGGAAGGGAATGATAGAGGACACCAAAGATAGAAAGCATGGATTCTGAAGAAGATTGGAACAACTGGTGCTCTCGAGGGTGTCTGTGGAATCTCACAGTTTTGGATAGATTGGGTCTCTGTCCAGACCCATCTGTGGAATAGAAGGGGCTCACTGCCGAATTCATCCTCGTGCATTTTACTGGCTTGTTATTTTGGAATGAAGCAACATCTACAACTTGACAATGCTTGGCCTTCCTTTCTTTAAGTTTTCTCGGGCAGGCCATGAATACCTTATTTGGTCCCAATTCAAACATCCAGCTGAAGAGAAATGACCAATGGGGCCAAAGAAAAGGCTCTGAAAAATGAAATTATCCAGCTGACAGCTTTTGACGATGGGAGGAAAGGACAAAATATGCTGTAACATCTCGCGTAAATGGATTTGGACATTTCATCCCGTGGTAGATAAAGAGAGGCTGCCACCCTTCACAAAACAAATAATCCAGTGAAAGAAATTCTGTTTGTCTGGTTAATCCAAGGTCAGGTTATGAATCCCTGGCTCGAGGCAAATAGCACCGTCCTGAGGGCAGAAATGAGGACAGGGCAAAAATAAAAGTCACTATTGGCACCGTCCCTCACATACCCACCCTTCTACCTCTAAGACCAACTTCTGCACGTTTTTTAAGAGAATCGTCTGGCCACTGAGTTTTGAGCAGATCTAGTAATCTTTTCTAGAAAAGCATGCATATTTGTAAGACACGTATCCAGCGCTACCTCCCTGTAACCAGATATTACATGCTTCAAAGAGTAGACTTACTGGGACTTTTCTGGGTGTGCTTGCAGTGCTGATATCTCAGGAGTGGAGGGTGGGGAGAGAAAGGAGGGGGCCAGTACTCAGGTACTAGCAAGAAAAGAGTCAGTTTGAGAGGGCTGCTAAACATCACAAGGAGGCTGCTGGGAGATTTCTCGGGACTGAGCTTCCTGAAACCTCTCAGCCCCATTCAGACTGAGGGTTAATTTGACCTCAATTCTGCTTTAAGCCCTTTTGGGGAATCTTTCCTACCCAAGGTGCTGACAGGGAAAACGTGGTGCCACCAGCTGGACTCTGCATGGAATGCTGGTGATCTGTGGGACCTGGGTTTTGCTTAGCGCCAAACTGGGACCCAGTGCCAAGCCAGGGTGGTTGGGCACGAGCACTTCTCACAGACCAAGAGGATTCCTGGTGAGGTGGGGAGGTGTGGACACAAATTACTCTTCCCTGGCTTTTTTTTTTTTTTTTTTTTAACCACAGTGGCCTCCATTCACATACACTTTTCCCCAGACACCCTGAAGCAGAAGCCATACAAAAACAACTCCCCCCCGCCCCGCCCGGATGGAAAATGAAAACCCATAACAAAACACTTCCCTCTCATTCCCATCCCCACCCCACTCCCTCCAGCCCAACACCCTGAATACTCACAAGAGAACACTTTATCTATACAAAATTAATTAGAAAACAAAATATTTACATATGAAATAAACACCATCTTGATTTCTGTCACCAGTGGAGACCAACAGAGCCCCCTTTGTTCTAGATTGCTGTTCGCTAGGTTAGTTGGTTTGGTTTTTTTTTTTTTTTTTTTTTTTTGTCGTTTTTTGTTGTTGTTGTTGTTGTTGTTTTATTTGAAAGGGGTGAGGTAAGAGGAAGAGTGAGGGGAGGAGCCCCTGACCTTGGACAGAGTCAGGGTGAAGCAATGTTTATATGGCCCTTCTCCTTCTTCCTCCTGGAGACGCCTCACGCCCTCTGTCCTCTCAAAGTCTTTCCTCGAATCTAAGGTAAAGCACTCCTGTGCTCCTCTCTCCAAATCTGTGAGAGGTTCAGCCCCTTGCCCCCAGGTTCGTTTAAGAAAGGAAACATAGCTTTACAAGGCCTTCAGTTGGCTTTAAAATGAAAGATACTGAGGTAAAAAAAATCAAGGAGGAGGACAGGGGACCGCAGTCAAGGGCGGGGAATGAGGGGAGGGTGGTGAGTCAGGGCAGACAGGAAGGCAAAGAGCAGCCCTGGAGGGTGTGACTTGAAGAGACATGGCAGCTTCCTTCCAGAGGAGGATGAGCACCTTTCTGGTTTATGTGTCCTGTGTGCAACATGGAGATCCTGCAGTCAAGCTTCCAGGCAGACCCGGGGCTCTTTGGCTGCCACCCTGTGTCAGGGGAGGAAGGCAGAACAGCGGAGCAGACCCACAGAACACCCCCTCCCCAAGTTTCAGGACTGGCAGTGACAAATATCCATCGGCCTTCTCAAGATTCCAACTTAGTGAAGGGGGCATCGCATCTGCCAGTACCCTCATCCCTGGAGTTGTGTGTGTGTGTGTGTGTGTGTGTGTGTATAAATAAACATACATATTTATATATATATATGTTTATTCTGGAATGGTACAGCCGGGAGGGAAAGAAGGTGTGGTAGGGAGGGGGAAGGGCTTCTACTGAGAATGTTCACATTGGGCTCAATGTCACATTCTCAGGGAGCCAGACCCAGTGGGGGTGGTGAGGGAGTCTCTCCTCTCCTACCCTCTCCACTTCCAAATCTCCTCGCTTCCCTCCACATCTCTTGAGCTGTACTCATGGAGCAAGCTCACTCCCCTTAACCATCTGTTCCACATTGGTGGTGATCAATTCTGGTGAGAACAAGCTCTTCCAGCTCCAGGTTAAGTAAGAAGGGATCAAAGCATTGAAAACATCCCCCTCTCTCACTTACCCTACCATTAACAACTCCCCTATTCCCCAAGCCTTGCTTAGCTCCTCCCCTGACCTTGGCCAGCTGAATGGGCAAAAAGCTCAATAAAGCTTTAGAGGATCTTTTGCTCTTGACTGTGGGCAAAAGAATGATGGCTGCTTCTATTTCCCTTTAGCCTGCCTGGAAAGTTCTTGGTCAAAACCTGCTGAACCACGGAGGAGTTACTTTTGTACCTTGCTCTTGTAGGATTGTTCATCACCTTTTTGTCTAGACCACATAATCTTCTCTGCCAAGAACTTCCATTCTCCTCAATTCGGGAAGGGTGAAGGAGAGAGACAGCCAACATTCAGGTGACATATGACCATGTCTGTTTGTATATAAGCCAACACAAGTCCATTGTTTAGGGACGTTGAAAGAAACGCCATTATGAGTCAAGGTTGCCTACTCTACAGGCAGAGGCCCCTGACTGCATGCCTGTGTAGACTACACATCTGCACAAGTGTGCATGGACACACACGCACAGGCAGTCTGTCCTCTCTTGCCTCGAATGCACCATGGGACACATCTCTGGGGTGCTTTCCGTCATCCACTAATGACCCTTTGTTCCAGTTCACCACTAATGAGCCTCATGGCATCAAAACAAACATTTTTTTTTTTTGGCTTATATATAAACACACAGGGCCTCCTGCCCTCTGCACCACACACAATCCCTAAACAGACACCACCTGAGTGACAAGAATTTAGCAAAAGCCTCTTTTCGTTCACAGGCAGTACACTAAATGGTCGTGTTTGGACGCTTCTGCTTTCTCACCTAAACCTAAAGTTCCGTTTCGGAAGAGCTATCATGGGCTCACGTGGCCTCCTTTTGCTTCTCCCTGCTTCACTCCAAGTGGGTGGCTAATAGCCCTTCCATGCTGGGAGGAAGCTCACACACGCAGCCACTTCCTTCCTCCACTCTGCCCCTGGGGGCTGAGCACCCACTGCATTCTTTCCCAGGGAAGGAAGGCTGACAGGTGGGGAGGGAAGAAAGACCCAGAAAGGGAGGAGAGATGGTACTGGTCACCAGGGCTGCCCTCAGGAGGAATCAGAACTCCAGGATTCCATAAATAAACTAAAACAAGAAAGGAGCAAATGGGAACCAAGTTCACCCCCGTCACCCTCCGTGACATGCGCACCACACGCCCACAGCCCCACCCTCCCATACCCACCTTAAAACCTCTCTCTTCCCTCACTCAGACATCAGACTCAATACTAGAAAGTTTCTCATAAACATGCCCATTGCTGGAGCCATTGAAAGCCCTGGGGTTTTTGTTGTTAGGCACACAGGGGTTGGACTGGTTCCCTATACAGATGTCTTTCTGGAAACGGCCTGGCACGGCCCCGTGCAGGGCCGAGACCACCGGCTTGTTGGTGACAAGGGCGCGGAAGTCTGGCCTGGCTTTCGGCGCCCCCGCCACCGTGGGCTGCCTGAAGAAGTAGGATTTGCTGCCATGGAGCAAGCACTGGTCGTCCCCAAAAGTGGGGATGAAAGGGTTTTGCGTGACCCGGTCGGGGTAGAGCGACTTGCTGAGCATGTAGCCGCCGCCGCCGGGGTTGTTGTGGTGGCGGTGTCCGGCGGCGGCCACTGAGGACTCGTGGTTGGCAAAGGTGCTCTCGCCAGCTGGCGTCTCAAACATGTGGGCGTAGGGACTCCCGTCCAGGAACCGGCCCTTGTCTTTCAGGCTCACGCTGCGCGGGGCCAAGGCGGCTTCTTCCTTCTGCAGGTCCACGAAGGTGTCGTAGGAGTGCTGCCGGCGCAGCTTGTTCCGGGTCTTCTTCTGGGCCTTGGAGTTGGTCGGGCTCTGGGGGTACTTGGTGCTGGGCGCGTTTGACGGCACCGCCACAGGGGCAGCCGGCTGGTCCAGCTCCTGCAGGGAGTTGTCCTCGCTGATGTCGTACAGGTTCCCTGCCTTCTTGCAGGCCTCGCACCGGATGCACGCCTGCCGGCCCGAGTTCTGCCCGGTCACCGCCGTCGAGTAGTTGTGCAGCTTTGAGGGGCAGCTGCGGCAAAAGTTGCCCCCGGAGCGGTCCTCCCAATCCACGTTGCTCAGGTTCTTCTCCCAAGGGGCCGGGACCCCGCTGACCACGCCGTGCTTGTCGCCCGCCCCGTGTTTGAGGTGAGACCTGTTGGTACAGGGCCCTCCTCCGCTCACCGAGTCGCGCTTAAAGTCATCGCTCTGCTCCTTGTAGATGTCCGTCAGGTCCACGTGCTCCCAGTGCGGGGAGTTCTCCTTGGTGCGGAACTGGTCCAGGTAGAAGTCCCGGAGCCCCTCCTTGTCCCTGAAGTAGCGCTTGTGGTCAGGGGAGCGGGGCGGCCGGCGGCGGTAGGCCAGCTCGATCTCGTCGAACTCCCGCCGGGACTTGGCCGAGGCTGGCCGCTTCTTCAGGCTGTCCTTGTATTGCTGCTTGCGCCTCTTGGCGGCGTTGCCCTCTATGTTTCCGTAGGTGACCGTGTGCGTGGAGATGTCAGACACGTCCGAGCGGATCAAGTCATCGTGGCCACTGTAGCGGTCGCTCTTGAAGGAGAATTTGCCGTACAGGTCACTGAGCTGGCTGTGTTTGGAGGAGGGGAGGCCGAGGTCCAGGGGCTTCTTGCTGATGGACCTCGGCTGGGTGGTGAAAGGCGGGTTGTCACAGTCGTAGAGCCCGTCGATGGAGCTGGCGCTGCCGATGCTGTGGGGCCGGTGGTGGTGGTGATAGTGATCTTGGTACACGTTGCTGTCCTTCAGCTGCAGGTTACCAAAAGTCCTCTCCACCTCACTGATGTAGTCGCTGAAGAGGTTCTCCTCGCACGGCGGGTTGTTGTAGGATTTGCAGTCGGAATGCGTGAAGCTGCGGCGGTGCTCGGAGATGTCATAGACGGACGACTCACGTCGGATGAAGTCCAGGGCACTCTGGGGGGAGCCGTTCACACCAGACAGGTTGGCCATGTTCTTGGCCGTGCGGAGCAGGCGCAGGATGTTGGAGTGTGTGTTGTTCATGGTCGCGGTGGGGGAATTCATCACGGACTGGCGCTCCTCGATAGCCACTCCATGGATGCAACTGTAGATACCCTGCAGCAGGAAGAGGACGAGATGGGTCAGGTCCCCAGCGAGGCTGGAAGTGACCACAGAGGATGCCTGCCCCTCCACCACTACCAACTATCTAACTGGTTAAGAAAAGTCAAGGAAAACATGAAAAAGTCTTAGTATATTCATAGGATGATGTGGCTGGAAGCTTGCCTGATTGATCACCTTGAATTTAGCAAGTTTTCATATCACGAGCTAAGCTCAGTGGCTTGGCTCTCCTCGAGGGGACACGGCACTCCCAGTGACTTTGACTAAACAGACTAGAATTTTAAGACGTGACGTGACATTCTACACCTCCATTCCACCATTGACTTGCACTGATTTTCCTTCCTCTGCCTGGGTTTCCAGATCTTAAAAATGAGATTGTGATATCAACTGATGGCAAGACTTATCGTCAGCTGCCAGGAGCCATGCTCCATGGATGTTGGGGCCTTCTGCCCTGGCTGGCCCCCGCTGCCTGGCAGTACAGCACAGGGGAGCTCGGAGCGCACCACAGCCGTTCTTCCAGCTCTGACAAATTTTGAGTGGCTCTGAGGATTCTGGGCACCAAATAGCAGCTGAGCAGTTCTCTCTCTCTCTCTCTCTCTCTCTCTCTCGCTAAGTTTTTATTTATTTATTCATGAGAGACACACAGAGAGAAGCAGAGACAAGGCAGAGGAAGAAGCAGGCTCCCTGTAGGGAACCCGATGCAGGACTCAATCCCAGGACCCCAGGATCATGACCTGAGTGAGCCAAAGGCAGACGCTCAACCGCTGAGCCACCCAGGTGACCCAGTTCTCTTCTTGAGCCAAGTGTGAACCAAATTCACAGAGAGAGTCAGGGAGCCCTGGGGTCAAAGAAGAATTTTTCTCCTGCTGTGCCCTGCACCGTGGGAGGGTGGAATTGGGACAGATAGCAAGTACTAAATAGAAATAAATAATTCCCCTGTTGAGCCTCTCATTTATTCTCTTTAGCTCCTGGTTTCCTTCTTATACTTTCTCACTCACTTAATCTTATCATGCATAATTAATATCGTGACAAATTAGTATTGATTGAGAACTCCCTGGATACAACTCCTTGTACCAGGCCTTAAAGAACACCATCCAAGGAGAGGTAATGAGTCGGGGTCAAGTCCCAAGTCAAGACAACCTGCTAATGTCTTGCTCCCTGCCTTGAAAAGTGGACACGTTTGGAACTTTTCTCCCCGGAGAGGGAACTAGGTGAAGGGGAGGTCATTTGAATGGGGTCTTTGAAACAAAGGGGATTGATTTGGGTAGGGAAGTTGCCCCAACAGATGGGGACGAGAACGGAGAAGATTAGAATGGAGAACTGCTGCTAAGTGAGAACGAAGAGAGGTTTAGATGAGGTGAGCCTCACTGTCCCAGAGCGCAGTATCGAGACTCGAGATCTTCAAGGTAAAGTTACCCTCCTTGCTTTCTAACACTGCTTGATTGTGGCCAAGGGAAAGTGCCGAGTGTTCTTCCTCTGCAGAGGCCTTGATTATACCGCAGGCCTATGAATGGCATTTCTATTACAGGCCACCAGCTCCCACTGCTTCTGCCATTACCCTATCTGGGAACTTAGAAAGGACCACGCAGTGGAACAGTGTGGCTCAGGGGACCCCACATTCCTTCCTCCTGCTTACAGGTTACTGAATGGCTTGAATCAGCTCACAGCTAGAGAGGAAACTGTTTTCTATCACTAAAATACTATAGGAAAATGATGAAAAGACAGAACGACTTAATGAGAAATCCATTTTCTTACATAACTCCATTAGAGCCAGAGTTAGTTATATCTGAAATCTGGACCTCTATTCTAAAAGGACATCTGAGGTCTCCTCTCATGAATGAATCCCATAATCTTATTGACAAAATTAAAAGAAGCCTGCTTCCCCCGCCCTTCCCTGTGATCCTCTATTCATATTTAAAACTGAGTCCCAAATCCTCACTTTGGACCAGAAAAGTGGAAGAGATCTAAATAAAGAACAACTTAAGAGTAGTGCTTTTGTTCCAGTTAAGGAAGTTTCTAGAATATAAATGTATTGTGGGTCAGTACTTACTTCTGAAGGTTCTATAAAGCTCTTTAACTTCCCATTGCTCACACATGGTTAAAACAGAGTGGAAGAGTGGAACTACCAGTGATATATCTTTGTATGTCAGAGTAAGAGAGATACATTACATTTCACTATTTGAATAGAAACGTGATTTTAAAAAAAAAGATTAAATGATTAATACGGTCCAAACAGAACTAACTAATGGTGATGGAAGGCATTTGGTAGAAGGCCAAATTTTTCATTTTGATAGATCTACTAGTTCTTATTGAGAACCAAATGCCCAAATCCCATACACAAAGCTGTTTCTTGAAGGAGAAACTGTATCACCCATTTTTTTGAGCTACCTGAAATTATATCGCCCGACCCCTTAGGGGAAACGTATAGGATTTAGTGTCTCGCTTTAGCCTAGCTAAAAGCCCCTACGAGGCTGGGGTCAGTGCTCTTCTGGGTCTCTCTGTTTTGCAGAGTGCTAGACTAAGCTGTCCTTCACAAGCTCCCGGCACCTCAGTCAAACCACTTACTCTGCTGATGGAGAAGACCATGCCAGGCTTGCCGGAACAGACACCCATAAAGCAGTGCCGGAACTGCCAATAGAAAAGGTGTTCACAGATGAAGGTGATGAGACTGAGAGCCATGGCTGCCCCCAACATGTAGAAGACTCCTGCCATGTTGTCAATGTCCAGCTGGCTGCTCATGACCTCATTCTTTTCATTGTGGCAAATGCCAGTGAGCCAAAGAGCTTCTAGCTCCTCCATCTCCCCTGGAGACATGGCAGAAAGGGGAACAGATAAAGAAAAGACAGAAGGGGAACAGGTGGGGTATTAGGGAAGAGAGAGAAAAACATGAGAGAAAAGAGAAAAAAAAGAGAGAGACAGAAAGAAAATTAATAAAGTTCATAGTAATTTTATTAATACCACTATATATTAACTCATCAATGTATTCAACCAGCATTCAGTTGACAGCTTAATGTAGGTACTGCAGTGACACAAGGATATGAGGCATTATCTCTGCTCTCCATTATCTATCCAGTGCAAATGGATATATAAATAATCAATAGGACTAGCAATATGCAGGTAACTGGAGTTCAAATTCAGGAGAGTAATTTTGTGAGTGGGTGGCCAGTGGGTTTTCATGAGGAAGGTAGGACTGGTAGGTGAGCATGGCAAACAGGTGAATTTTAATTTCTCCTTGCATGAAAAGGCACTGCAGGCAGCAGAAATGGCATGATCAATGGGAGGAAGGTGGGCCAACACAAGGCTTGTTTGGGAAAGACATGCAGAACAGCTCCAAAAGAGTGAAAGGAGGCAAAGGAAGCTGAACAAAAAAAGTTGCAGCAATATTGCTGAGGGCTTGAGAACCAGACAAAGTAAGCTTTGTGTTTTCTTCGGTAAATAGTAAGAAATGACATTAATCAAACTGAGATTCAGAAAATTGCTCTCACAAATATGCAAATCAGGTTGGGCTGCTCAAGGAGGGATAGAGAGATTCGCAGAGAGATGGATTGATTCTCCACTGACCCTCATACTTACTGATTGATCTCTTGTTGCAGAGGGAAATAGAAATATTAAGAGTAAAGGGGAGCGAGCTTGAATCAAAGGAGACCACCAAATTCAGACCTGCCTCCTTGTAACACCGCTTAGAGAAGCTTTGATTAATTCGATTCATGTCAGGGTCAATAATCTTTATTCACTTCATTGGATACTAGGAATTAGAAAGGCAGAAACCTTAGACAAAGGAAAATGAAGGAATCTATGTGCCCTAGAATGCATCTAATTTGAGGCAAAAAAAAAAAAAAAATCTGAAGATCTCATGAAAAAAACTGCCTGCTCTAATGATTCCAGTTTGGTTAAGAAGTTGAACTTTGTGTAAACTGACTAGAGTTTTGGGAAGCCTCTGCCAATCGTCTCCTCTGCTGTCCTTCCTCATAGAAGAGGCTCTGTTATTGCCTTTGAGTGATAGCAACATGAGAATTACAGAAGCCCTCATACCCACACAGCTTGTTAGCATTCCAGCTAGAACCCCC